>NC_067162.1:35564149-35739149 GCF_903995435.1 Acomys russatus
CGCCTTGGGCTCGGGTCTGACACTTTAACTGGGCACATCTTGGAGCACTGGAGCACCAGACATAACCAGAATCACCCACACCACGCTGGGGTGGGACTAGAAAAAAAGAAACAGATCACAGAAATGTTTCAAGGCGAGAAGGATCAGGACATAAACTTGGAAACATCCTGGCTTGACTTCGTCTGCCCATGAGAACATGTAGATCATAATGGCAGAGAATATTTCCACTTGCATCTAGCAGTTAGACTAATCCCAAAATATCTAGTAAAGGGAAAAACAATGAGAAATCATTTACAAAGAGATAGTTATTTCTTAAGCCACTGACAGGATCTCTGTCTTTTCTCTAAGTCAAAAAGCAAGGAAAGGGGAAAGGAGGTAGGAAGGTAGGAAAGAAGAAAATTGTTTGAATGGGTGGTTAGCTGCAGATGGAGGAACTCCATTTGTCTTTGTGGAAACTAAAATAAAATTTAGAATCTGTCTGCTTTCGTGTTACAGGGCAACAGGGAGGAACATATGGGAGAGAGGAGATGAAGACGATCAGCAAAGGGAAAAAAGGAAATCATAAATACATAAGGATCCTTTATTCATTCTTAGGATCAATAACATGCTAACAGGGCTGGAGAGATGGCTCAGTGGTTAAGAGCACTGGATGCTCTTTCAGAGGTCCTGAGTTCAATTCCCACCAACCACATGGTGGCTCACAACCATCTGTAATGAGATCTCATGCCCTCTTCTGGCACAAAGGCATACATACAGGCAGAACACTGGATACATAATAAATAAAAAAAAAATTTTTTTTTTGAGACAGGGTTTCTCTGTGTAGCCTTGGCTATTCTGGACTCACTTTGTAGACCAGGCTGGCCTCGAACTCACAGCGATCCACCTGCCTCTGCCTCCCGAGTGCTGGGATTAAAGGAGTGCACCACCACGCCCGGCTCTATAAGTAAATCTTAAAAAAAAAAACAAACATGTTAACAGTAAGTTTGAAGCCACCAGTACATTGCTTGACATACAGTAGGTGCTCCTTACACTGAGTCCATTGCTAAAGCACTTCCCAGTATTCTGCCAGGAACATGGTCTAATTCTAGTATTCAAGGAGCTTTAAAAGGAGAGCTACTGAGCCAGGTGTGGTAGCACATACCTAGGACAGCCTGAGTTACATAGAGAAACCTTGTCTCAAAAAAAAAAAAAAAAAAGTGAGAGAGAGAGAGAGAGATGAGACCTTGTGTCAGAGAAGGAAGGACAAGGAAAAAGAAGAGAGTATGTTTGACTTGAAGGAAGGAATCCCTCTGATCGAAAATGAAAGCAGCCTGGCAGTGGTGGCGCATGCTTTAATCGCAGCACTCGGGAGGCAGAGGCAGACGGATCGCTGTGAGTTCCAGGCCAGCCAGGTCTACAAAGCAAGTTCCAGGACAGCTGGGCCGGTTACATAAAGAAATCCTGTCTTGAAAAACCAATTAATTAATATAAACCTACCCGCTTAATGCACAAAGCCATAAACATTATTTCTCTTTAAATGATGTGGATTAATAACTACATATATTATAATAAAAGTTTTGAACCAAAATAAATTTTTATTTTTTGTTGTTTTTTCATATCTTTTGTAGCAAGATCACTATGTAGCCCAGTGTGGCCTTGAACTTGAAGCAATCCTCCTATCTAAGCTTTCAAGAGATAGGATGAGAAGTGCCACACCACCATGCCAGGCTCAAACCTCTTTTTTTTTTTTTTTTTGTCTTTTGAGACAGGGTTTCTCTGTGTAATCTTGGCTGTCCTGGACTCACTTTGTAGACCAGGCCGGCCTCGAACTCACAAAGATTTGCCTGCCTCTGCCTCCCTAAGTGGTGGGATTAAAGGAGTGCACCACTACACCCAGCTCAAATCTTTATACTCTTTAGAAGTTAAAAACAAAAAACAAAAAAACAAGGTCCTTATTCTTGGAAAATTCACAGACATATGTAGAGTTAGGTTCAAAGCACTACTAGAACTCAGAATGTTTAGAAATTAAATCTACATAGCAATATTTAAGTCATATCTTGCTAGTATGTAGCAAGTTCAGAAAGCAAGCCAACCAAAAGAGGATTTACTGACAGACTGGTCAGACATTCACTCACCACCAATAACCAAAGTTGAGGAGTCATACAAAATCGGGGGTGGGGGGTGGCCCACGCCTTTCTCGGAAGGCAGAGGCAGGTGGATCTTTGTGAGTTCGAGGCCAGCCTGGTCTACAAAGTGAGTCCAAGAGAGCTAAGGCTACACACACACACACACACACACACACACACACACACACACACACACACACACACTCGGGTAAGACATGGTCCCTGAGCCCAAGAAACTCAGATCTAAAGATACATAAAAATTACCATCCTTCTCACAGACAAATAGTAAATAAAGCATTACAGAAACAAACAAATTGCCATCCAAGGTTTTGAGTACAATCGATTACAACTCTGATTCCAGGAAGACAGGCAGGTGGCTGAGCACCGTGGGGTGCCAAGGATCCAACTTGAGTTTACACAAAGTGAAGGAGTCAGGTAATCAAAACTAGCTCTGGGTCCAGGCCCCATCCTGCTAGGGTCTTCCACTCTGCACTGAGAAATCTAAGAAGTGTCCTTCCAAGGGACCGATACTCTGACCCGCACTGGCCCCCTAGCCCTCCAGAGGCTGATGACAACTCACCGACTCAGCCGCGGCCTCCTGCTCATCCACTGCTAGGGCCCAAGAATCCGTGGCCATGGTCCCCGGTGCCGGGGCAGTTATGGCAGGCTCGCCCGCTTGGGCGATGCGACCGCGGGCTCAGGTGGGTCGCGGAGAAGCCCACCTCCGGCCCGGGGGAAATCATTCACTGCCGTGCAGAAGACCGGAAGCGGCGCGCCACGGTGTCGTCAGAGTTCGCGTCAGCTCCGCGCCCCTGAAGTCCGCGGACGAAGCGCAGCCACAATCCTCTGCGAGTCCCCACCCCTCACCCGTTGCCGCAGATCGCCCTACTGCCCAACTGAGGTAGCCAGGGTTAAATGATCTTGGACCGAAGGCGGGAAATCACCATCAGCATGGTGACATAGACGAAGCACACATAACTATTACAGTCAGAATACAGGGAGAAAACTGTTTAACTTTTCACGTTTTTATTTTGTTTTGTTTGTTTTTAAGACAGGGTTTCTCTGTGTAGCCTTGGCTGTCCTGGACTCGCTTTGTAGACCAGGCTGGCCTCGAACTCACAGCAAACCGCCTGCCTCTGCCTCCAAAGCGCTGGGATTAAAGGCTGTGCCACCACGCCCCAGCCCAGCTATTTTGTTTTTAAGATTTACTTACTATGTATATAATGTTGTGCCCACATGTACACCTGCACACCAGAAGAGGGCACCCGATCTCCTTATAGATGGTCATAAGCCACTATGCAGTTGCTGGGAATTAAACTCAGGACCCCTGGAAGAGCAACAAGTGTTCTTAACCTCTCCAGCCCAACTTTTCACGTTTTTTTGTTTTTGTTTTTTAATGCTCCAGTGTATAAGCTTATTGGACTTAGCTAAGTTCAAAATAGTATCTGTTCTTTTCAATTTAGTAAGTCTAAGTCTTGGCAATCAGTCCAGTGAACCTAAGTGCTCAAAGATCTGTCCAAAATTGAGCTTTGAAATAACAAAAGGAAATTTAAAAAATAATAATAACAAAAGGAAGTGCTAAGGAACAGTCTTGGTAGAGTATCAGAGGCCAGAAAGAACAAGTAGTCTGTTCAGTCAAGCCAATTCAGTTCCTGGAGGGAATGGGAAAAACAGCTTAATAAGAAAACACAAGCCAGGCATGGTGGCGCAAATCTGTATTCCCAGCACTCGGGAGGCAGAGGCAGGCGGGTCACTGTGAGTTCAAGGCCAGCCTGGCCTACAAAGTGAGTCCATGACAGCCAAGGCTATACAGAGAAACCCTGTCTCAAAAAACAAAACAACAACAAATAAAAGAAAACACATGACTTTTGTGTTATCTATGCCTTCTTCAGATGGCTGGCTCTCCTTAGGTAGAGGTTGTGTAGCTGGCATTTTACTTATTTACTTTGGATTATGTTTTAAAGACTTGTTTATTTAATTTTACATGTATGAGCATTTTGCTTGCAAGTTCACGTGTGTCACATGTGTGTCTGGCACCTAGGGAAGTCAGAAGAGGATGTTAGATACCCTAGAAGTGGACTTACAGATGGCTGTGAACTACCATGTGGGTACTGGGAATCAAACCCAGGTCCTCTGCAAGACCAGCAAGTACTCTTACCCTCTAAGCCATTTCTCCAGCCTTAGTTTTGGATAAATTTTTAATAAAAGACTTATTTATTGCATATGAGTGCTTTATCTGCAGAAGAGGGCATCAGATCACATTATAGATGGTTGTAAGCCACCATGTGGTTGCTGGGAATTGAACTCAGGACCTCTGGAAGAGCAGGTGGCACTCTTAACCACTGAGCCATCTCTCCAGCCCCAGTTTTAGTAATTTTAAAAAAAGAGTTATTTATTATTATGTATTCAGTGTTCTGTCTGCATGTACACCTGCACACTAGAAGAGGGCATTAGATCACATTATAGATGGTTGTGAACCACCATGTGGTTGCTGGGAATTGAACTCAGTACCTTTGGAATAACAGGTGGCGCTCTTAACCACTGAGCCATCTCTCCAGCCCCCAGCTTTGGATAATTTTTAAAAGGAAAAAATATCTCTAGCTTTTTGAATAGTAAAATAAAGACTGAAATATTTGCTTTCCTCTAATTGAGATCAAACAGGCTTTTATCCCTGTTGAGTCCCTAGAAAGAAACTGAGGGTTTTCCTGGGACATATGAAAACAGTTTACTAATATTCCATGACAATGAATTAACCTCAAGCAATGGTAAGTAGGTAAGGATGGGGGGGGGGTGGGGGGACAGCCAAGCACAGCCTGGGAGCCACAATCCTAATTCAAGTCAGAAGAAACCCTGTGGAAAGTCAGCTGGAAAAAAAAATTAGGAGCTCGACTTTAATCCCAGGACTCAGGAGGCTGAGGCAAGTGGATCTCTGCGAGTTCAAGGCCATTGTCGTCTAACAAAGTGAGTCCAGGACAGCCAAGACTATTATTACACAGAGAAACCCTGTCTCAAACAAACAAACAAACAAAAATTAGGCTATTTTGGATTTTTCAGGGCTACCAAAGGTTAAGAAAAATGCAAAGTATAATGAAGTTGAACATTAAATCATGCAAGATACAATATAACAGAACAGGTTGCCCTTGTTCAGCAGAAACACACTCCCATGTGTGCATATACAGCATTAAAGCCATCGGCAATACCACTAAAGACAGGTTTCTCTAACAGTGATCTGCCCGCCACGGCCTCCACAGTGCTGGGACTGCATGAGCCATCACCATCACCTGAATCCTCATCTTATCCTCTGAAATCATTTTCCATGGGCTCATTTTCTTTTTTCTTTTGAGACAATCTAAAGAAAACCAAATCAAATCAAAAATTGTGCTTCAGGCCAAGCACGGTGGTACAACTTGTAAGCCCAGTACTTGAGAGGCTGAGGTGGGAGAACAAGGAGTTGGAGATTAACAAGACTTTTTTTTATTAAAAAACAAACTAAATTAAACTATACACACCTTAGTGTGGTGATGCAAGCCTTTAAGTCCAGCACTCGGACAGCACTGGGAGGTGGATCTCTATGAATTTGAGGCCAGCTTCATCTACATAGTTTCATGCCACCCAGGGCTGTAAGTGGTGAGACCCTGTCTCAAAAAAAAAAAAAAAAGAAAAAAAAGAAAGAAGGAAAGAAAGAAGAAATAACAACACACCAAAAAAACCAAACGACAAACAAACACACAAACAAAAAGTAAATAAATAAAAACCAAAACTAACATTTTACTTCAGACATTCAATGAAGGGAATAAAAATTAACAAATATCTGGGTGATGGTAGGCAGATTAAAGAGTGGAAAGATTAGTCTAGAGAGATGGCTCAGAGGTTAAAGGCATTGACTGCTCCTCCAAAGGTCCTGAGTTCAATTGTCAGCAACCACATGGTGGCTCACAACCATCTATAATGTCATCAGATGGTCTCTTCTGGCCTGCTGGTGTACATGCAGGCAGAACACTGTATACAAAATAAATAAATATATAAATAAATAAATATTTTAAAAAAACAGTAGGAAGATGAGTGCGACCAGATTTGCTATGACCCTTTAATGAAATTGCCAAAAAGCAGTTTTAATTTTTACTTTTAAAAGCCAGACCCGATGGCACACGCCTGTAATCCCAGCACTCGGGAGGCAGAGGCATGCGTACCTCGGTGAGCTCCAGGCCAGCCTGGCCTACAAAGTGAGTCCAGGACAGCCAAGGCTACACAGAGAAACCCTGTCTCGAAAACAACAACAGCAACAACAAAATCTAGACTCCCGGAGTCCACCCTTAACATAAGCAATGTGAGACTCCTGAGGAGAGAATGCACGGTACCCAAAGCGGTGTGTGAAGAGCGAGCAATTGGACACTATAATTCAGCCGCCTGTACTTAATCCCACGTCGCCATTGCAGCTACCTGGGTTCTTTGAGATCCCAAAAGCCTTTGGCCTGGTGCCTCACTCACAGTCAAGTATCCTTAGCTTTTACTCTTTTCTCCCTCCCCGCAAGGATACTCACGCCACTCAGTGGCACGGAAAGTGGATTCCGCGCTTGGGCTCGGGCCCGCCCTCGACCAGGCCAGCAGCTCCGGCCATCGCGGCTCAACATGGCGGTTAGGCTTCCTCAACGGCCACTCACCGTCCAAGCCAAGCCAAAGCTCCATTGGCTGAGGTTGTGAAGTTGGCTCCTCCCAGCCAATCAAAAGAGGACCAGGGAAACTGCTCCGGTATGCGCATGCGCACATCGGAATGCTCCCACCCACGCCCCGAAAAAAGCCCTCGCCGAGAAGGTTGCTTGGAGTTTTGTTGTTTAACTACCAATGACTAGAAATTTCTTCGCAGCAGTACAGTGTCTATTTTTAAAGAAATGTTGCTATCAGCCCAGCGTAGTGCAGTGTGCCTTTAACTCCAGCGTTTGGGAGGCAGAGGCTATTCTGGTTTATATTCTGAGTTCTAGGATAGCCAGGAGCTACATACAAAGACCTAGCTAGGTGTGGTGACGCACACCTCTAATCCCCGCACTCGGGAGACAGAGGCAGGCAGATCTGGATCTCTGTGAGTTCAAGGCCAGCCTGGTCTGCAAAGTCCAGGGTAGCCAGAGCTATTACACAGAAAAACCTTGTCTTAAAGAACCAAAAATAAAATAAAATTCAAGGCCAACCTGCACAATTTATCCAGACTCTGTCTCAAAAAGAGATAACTGAAGATACTGGTCAGTGCTAAAGTCTCTTATTGTACACCTACATAACGTTAAACAAGAAATACAAGTCTATTGATGGTAATAAGAACATTTAATTGGTGGACATGTGTAATCCCAGCATTAGAACAGGCAGAGAGGCAGGAAAATGCCCTGATTTTGAGGCTACCTTATTTCAAAAGGCCAAATAAAGAAGCTGTGCGGTATGTGCATCATTTTTTCAGTTAAAACAGGAGCGCTATTCCAAAATAATGTGATCGCCACCAAATTCATGTTTTTACCGGTCTTGTTAGCTGTCAACTGTTAGGGCTTTGCCAATGGAACCCAAAATGTCGGCCTCCGAAAGCCAATAGCCAACCCTGTCACGTGACATTCCCCGTCCCAGCTTTCTAGATCATTGCATCAGCCTAGCCCAGGAGTCTTCCCAGAAACCGGCTTGTTAGCGCATTTGCGCTCCAGGTGATTGGCATGTGAGAAGACCAATAATATCTGTGGAGGACAAGGCGTACGGGGGCACTGTTCATCAGAGCTCTCTGATTGGGTGGTGAGGTTCGAGTCTGGCGCCGGTTGTGGCGGGTGGGTACTGCTGTGTGTCTGCGCATCTGAGTGAGCAGGTAACGAGGGGCGTCTGGCGGTGGGCTCTGGGCGACGACCTGGGGATCCGGACCCTGGGGAAAAGCAAAAGAGCCTCTACGGAAA
The DNA here is from genome assembly GCF_903995435.1 of Acomys russatus. Taxonomy (NCBI): domain Eukaryota; kingdom Metazoa; phylum Chordata; class Mammalia; order Rodentia; family Muridae; genus Acomys; species Acomys russatus. The sequence continues at coordinate 35,572,173 of NC_067162.1, forward strand.
GAGCCGGCGCTCGGAGTGGGAGGGGCATCCGCAGAAGCCTGCCGGGCGTTCCCGCCCCTGGCCAGGGAAACTGGACCCAGGCTCCGCAGGAGCACGAGCTGGAGAGTAGCCTTTGCTATTCCTTGGAGCGCTGAAAGCGCTGCGGCCTCGGGTAAGACTTGCAGAGGACCAAGCGCTTGGGAAGATCGCGGTTGCTGTCCAGCCTTCACCCAGAGCTAAGGGTTTGTCTCCTCTAATTTTAATCCCTTAGAGCGTTGGGGGGGGAGCGAGGCCTGAAGATCACGGTGACCCAGATGGGTGGAGTCCACTCCTTTCGTTCTTTTTTAGGTTCTCACACCTTATGCCAGAGTAGCCTATGCTCTTCTCTGTAGCCCGGGCTGGCCTTGAACCAGCGGCAGTTCTGCCTCAGCATTTCAAGTGCTGGGAGTACAGGCGTGAGCCACCACTCCTAACTCGATTCTTTTTGTTGTTTTTGAGACAGGATTTCTCTGTGTAGCCTTGGCTGACATGGACTCGCTATGTAGACCAGGCTGGCTTCGAACTCACAGAGACGCTCTTGAGTGCTGGGACCAAAGGCGTTGCGCCACTCCCGGCCCGACTCTATTCTTAAAAACAAATAATAATAACGGAACAGTTGATGTGCTCAGGTTCACCCGAACGTGCATATTCAGCAATTTATCAAACGGTCCTGTGTTTCCTGGTGTGTTCTAAGTATGCTAATGCAGAGACTGTTATTTAAAGATTAGTAATTAACGGCCACTGTACTACATACTGAGAATATACTGTAATGGTGAGCTGAAACCAGCCGCGGTTCCTACCGAGATGTAACTTACACTGTGTTTGGGGGGCATTAAATAGTCATGTAGAGGTGATTATTTGAGGCTAGGAGACAATAAAAGAGGGGGAACCTGGTGAAGAAAGGAAGGGTTTGCCTAAGTAAGTTTCTTTGCATTTGATCAAGTCTGAGTCATTAGGAAAAGAGGAAAGGAGTGGTTGTCAGAATGCCTCCCTGGTCAATGGAAGCATGTGACAAGGTCCTGTGGCTGAAGTCACCTTTTAAGGTCCCCAAGACTTCAAGGCCCTGGGTTTGGTCCCAAGCTTGCAAATAGAAACAAAAATAAAAATACTGAAGGCTTTCATAGCTCCTGCTGGGGCGGACTAGTTGAGGCCTGGCCCTCTGTTGCAGATTTCTTATGTGTATTTAGGGAAGAACAAGATGTTTTGTTGTGTTTTGCTTTCCTTTGAGACAGGGTTTCTCTTGTAGTCCTGGCTGTCCTGGCCTCTTGGCTTTTGTAGACCTGGCTGGCCTGGAACTCACAGAGATCCCCCTACCTCTGCCTCCCAAGTGCGAGTGCTGGCACTACAGGCTTGTGGCATGGAAGAACAAGTTGTAATGTTGGAAAATTATGTATTTAATTAGGTCAGGGTCTCTGATCTGGAACTCAGTTTTCCTTTCTCAGCCTTCTGAGTGCTAGGATTTTGCCTGGCTGCTTTGAACGGTCTTCAGTCTCTATAGGGCTAATAGCCAACATATTAGATCCTAGTATACAACACTAGTTGTGTGTGTGTGGAGTGGTCTCCGTATGGAGGGTGCTGTCCATCTTGCTTTTCAGTACACAATGTGTGTCCTTTACGTTGAATGAGATGCAGAGATGAGAAATTCAAGTGCCCCTTGGAGTGCAACTTTACCTCAGGTGCCTATTGAGAGAAACAGTTTTCTCTAGCAACCATGTCTTGTTATAAAGGGTAAATTCATTTTTGTAGCCATTGTTAAGAGGCATTCGGAGGATGGGTGAAAAAAGAATGTGGTGCGACAAGATTTCTGAAAACTTGACCTTGACACCTTATCAAGAACAGCAAGACCCTGTGGGAATGCTGGTTTGTGGCCCATAACACCCTCCACCCTCCCACTTGGCCTGTTTTACCATCTTTTCGCCCCTTTGGGGCTTCCTTCTGAGTGATATGTTAATTGAATTGTAAGCAAATCAGTTGGCCTTGGGGCCGGCTCTGAGTCAGGATGTCTTGTGTGGTATCGTTAAAAACTCTGTGCTAATTGATGTTCATTAATGTTTTGATCCTCACATGAGACCCTGGGACTGAACTCAGGCTAAAGTGATGCGGTCAAGGTTAGAGCTGGGTCTAGAATCCTAGAGACTCCTAGGTAATGTCATGAGTGAGAGAGCTCTCATTTTTCTATGCACCCAGTGTAGCACAGCACTACACCACCGGAGAGTGACTGGTACACTCATCGAAGCGTGGCACTCCCATACAGCCTGCCTTTCAGGGACATCATACACAGGGGCGGGGGGGGGGAAAAGCTTGGAAGCTATAAAGTTGCCTTTTTTCAACCTCCCTCTCTTCTGGGTTCCTGGGATTATTTAGTCAGCGTTTCTTCCTATTGCTTGCTCACTTTGAAACAATGTATACCCTACCGCCGGCATCCTAGTTCCTTCTTAGCAACCTCATGGGCTAGAACACAGCCTTTTCCCAGCTACGCAGAGGCTGGTGCATTCTCGATACTTTAGACTTATCCCTGGCTCTGCCCTGACACAGGTGTCAACTCAAACCCAGCAGCTCTGGCTTTGGGGATATGATACTTTGTACAACTCTCTGCATGTAAGGGAGACCTGAAAATACAAATGCCCTCAAGGACTCGGATTAGAACCAGGTCTCCTGGGCTAGAGAGATGGCTCAGTGGTTAAGAACACTGTCTGCTCTTCCAGAGTTCAATTCCCAGCAACCACATGGTGGCTCATAACCATCTATAATGAGATCTGATGCCCTCTTCTGGTGGGCAGGTACACACGCAGTCAGAACATTATATACATAGTAAATAAATAAATCTTAAAAAAAAAAAAATTAGGTCTCTTGAGCCTTTCCCTTTTCCTCCCTCACTGGGACTGTAAAGATCCTGAGGTTCTTTATTTTTGTCTGATTCCGAGCAGTGGATGCACAGTGCATATTTGTTTAATAAATGAGAGACCTGCTTTGCTTGAGGTTGGCAGGGGGGAGAATGGCTGGGGCCACTCTGCTGGTGCAGCAAAAATCCCACTTTGACAATGGCCGTAACCTGGGCCATTGCAACACACAGGTTTTAGGGTCAAAAGAAGCCAACCTGTGTCATTCTTTGACTTGGCTTGAGAGGCACCGAGTCTTGTGTAATGCCTACTCCTGTTAGTTTTATTTCCCCTGACTTCCCATCATTCTTCCTTTTGGTCAGTTCCTTGAGGTGACTTTCAAGATGGACTCCACTCTAACAGCAAGAGAAATCCGAGAGCGATTTATCAACTTCTTCAAACAAAATGAGCACACGTACGTCCACTCTTCTGCCACCATCCCATTGGATGACCCCACTCTGCTCTTTGCCAACGCAGGCATGAACCAGGTAAGGCTATTCCTTCTCTCAGCCTGACTGACTGACAGCAGCAGAGTAGCTCTTGGGGTCAGGCAGAACCCGGGGTCTGTCGCTCACCAGGTAAACATGTGTGACTTGAGGTGGCTAGCCTGAGCTTCTGGGATGAAGAACAGTAACAGTGCTGCTTGTGGGTTATGCTTAGAAGTGAGTGCTGGACGGAGCGTGGTGGCGCACGCCTTTAATCCCAGCACTTGGGAGGCAGAGGCAGACGGATCGCTGTGAGTTCAAGGGCAGCCTGGTCTACAAGGCGAGTGCAGGACAGTTAAGGCTACACAGAGAAACCCTGTCTTGAACAACCAAAGAAGAAGAAGAGGAGGAGGAAAGTGCTGGGATCACAGCATGAGCCACTGTGCCCAACACTCCTAGTAAGTTTTTTATAAGCATACCAGTCATGTTGGATTAGGGCACATCTAAGGACCTTATTTAACCTCAAACAGGCTGTCTTCAAGGCCAGCCTGGTCTACAAGGCAAGTCCAGGACAACCAAGGCTACACAGAGAGACCCTGTCTTGAAAAACCAAACCAAAACAAAGAAAACCCACAAAAACAAAAAACAGGCTCTCACCCTCTAAAAAAAATTTTTTTTTCTTTTATAGCATTTGATCAAGAATTCGATAGTCAGGGGTAATAGTCCAGGTGTGGTTGTGTAAACTTTAATCCTAAGCAGCTGAGGGGCAGAGGCAGGCGGCTCAAGGCCATAGTGAGTGCCAGGACAGCTAGGGCTAGGAAGGAAGGAGATCCAAAAGAACTTGAGACCAAACTAGGATGAATAGTAAGACCCAGTCTCAGAAAAAAATTTAAATTTCTATATAAAAAATAAACGCGTGTGCGCGCGCGTGTGTATTATATATATATATAAGCAAGCTCAAGGACATTTTTTTTTTTTAACCATTTCAAGAACCCCGGGCCAGACAAGCTGTAAATATACTGCAGTTGGCTAGAAGCAAGTGGAGAAGAGAAGGGGGAATGGAAAGCCATGCTACTTGTGTTAAGCTGGCATGGAGGTCAGTCAGCCTTGTGGCCGACAGGCAGGCAAAGAAGCTCTAGAGAAAGAGGTACGGAAGCCCAAAGTATCCAAGAGAGCGTGCTAGAGCAGAGACAGAAAGAAGAAAGGGAAATCCATACTTTTCTGACTAATTGAAAGCGGGTAGACGTACAAAGGTGCATGCCTATAGCCCTGTAAGCTATTAACTATCCCCTGAAATTTTGTTTTAAAATTTTATTTTTTTCATCTTTTTCTTGTCTCTTTTTCTGAGAAACAAAATATTGGACTGTTTTGGGGGCTAGGGAGATGGTTCAGCACTTAAGAACACTGTCTGCTTGTCCAGAGGACCCAGGTTCAATTCCCAGCACTGACATGGTGTCTCACAACCATCTGCAATTCCATTTCAAGGGGCTTTGGTACCCTCTTCTGGCAGGCACACATTTTGTATACAGATAAAATACCCATATATATATATATTTTTTTTAAATTTTTAAAAAGTTTTCCAGGGCCAGGTTTAGTAATACATGCCTTTAATCCCAGCTCTTGAGAGGCAGAGGCAAGTGTAGCTCTGAGTTCTAAGCCAGCCCAGTCTATATAGTGAGTTCCAGGACAGCTAGGGTATGCAGAGGGACTTTTTCTCAAAACAAACAAACAAACAAATGAAAAAGACAGGTGTAGTGGCATACACCTTTAACTCCAGCACTTGGGAGACTAAGGCAGGCAGATCTCTGAGTTCCAGGGCCAGGTGCTCACACATACACATAAGGACAGGTAGGGATATATAGCTCTTGCTGATCATGCCTTAAAGGCCCAGGTTCAACCCCCAGTAAGAAAGAAAGAAAAAAAAAAACAAAACCATTTTATATATATATAAAGGTGGTGCATGCCTGTAATCACAGCACTTGGGAAGCAGAAGCAGGCAGATCTCTGAGTTTGAGGCCAACCTGGTCTACAGAGCGAGTTCCAGGACAGCCAAAGCTACACAGAGAAACCCTGTCACAAGGGGGGAAAAAGGGTGAAAAGAATTTTTATGGTTGAGGGTTCCCACAACATGAAGAACTGTAGTAAAGGGTCATAGCATTAGGAAGGTTGAGAACCACTGGTCTAAGATTTGGACCCACTTCCTGCTGGGTTATGGACACTTGGCATAACCTGCAGCCCTTTAAGAGTCATATTGTTGCTGGGCCTGGTGGCACATGCCTTTAGTCCCAGCACTCAGGAGGCGGAGGCAGGTGGATCACTGTGAGTTCGAGGCCAGCCTGGTCTACAAAGAGAGTCCAGGACAGCCAAGGCTACACAGAAAAACCCTATCTTGAAAAACCAAAAAAAAAAAAAAAAAAAAAAAAGTCATGCTGTTGCCGGGCATGGTGGCACAGGCCTTTAATCCAAGAACTCAGGGAGGCAGAGGCAGGAGGCCAGCCTTGTCTACAAAGTAAGTTCAGAATAGCCAGGGCTGTTAACACAGAGAAATTCTGTCTCAAAAAAAAAACAAAATAAAAGAAGAGCTAGAGAGAGAGAGAGTCAAACTTTTCTCTTTTTTTCAGTTCAAGCCCATCTTCCTAAACACAATTGACCCATCTCACCCTATGGCAAAGCTGAGTAGAGCTGCAAATACCCAGAAATGCATCAGAGCTGGGGGCAAACACAATGACCTTGATGACGTGGGCAAAGACGTCTACCACCACACCTTCTTTGAAATGTTGGGCTCCTGGTCTTTTGGAGATTACTTCAAGGTAAGCTCAACATAGAATTTTTTTTTTTAAACCCAAAGTTCATTTCTACAAAAAGGGACATGAGTTCTTAAGTTTGATTGTTTTAAAACATGAAATTAAAAAAAAATAAAAATAAAAATAAAAACATGAAATATCAGCCAGACATGGAGCACACACGGGAGGCAGAAGCCAGTGGATCACTGTGAGTTAGAAGCCAGCCTGGTCTAAAAGTGACTCCAGGACAGCCAAAGCCATGCAGAGAAACCTTGTCTCAAAAACCAAACAAACAGCAACACAACAAAACAAATAATTCTGAGACTCCCAAGAAAGCATGCATGTTTGATGTTCCAGTTTCTGTTTCCTACATAGGTTGAACCTCTGGTTTATGACGCAGATGCTGAAGTTTTGAATCCATGTCCTGCATCTTTCCTTTTGTAGGAATTGGCATGTAAGATGGCCCTGGAACTTCTCACCCAAGAGTTCGGCATTCCAGTTGAAAGACTCTATGTCACTTACTTCGGTGGGGATGAGGCAGCTGGTCTGGAGCCCGATCTGGAGTGTAGACAGATCTGGCAAAATTTAGGGTAAGAGGGGTCTGAAGTGGTGATTCAGTAGTTGAGAGCTCACTGCTGCTCTTGTAGAATTAAAAAAAAAAAATCCTCAAAGGGGGAAAAGAGGGGGGGCTGGGTGGCGTTGAATGTAACCCACGATTGGGAGGGGTTCCTAAATTCAGGACGGTCAGGCACCCGATCCAATCCTTCCCTCTTCACAGTGGGTTCCAAATACACACTTGGCCACTGAACTGTACCCCCAGCTTCTTGGCAGCTAACTGTTACATTTCAGTGTGAAGCCGGGTTTGATGACTTATAGCCCCTATACCCTGCGGGCAGCAGCAGGATTCTGAGTTCAGAGCCAGCTTTGGCTACATAGCAGGACTCTGTCAAAAACAAAAGTGTTTTCATTTTAAGTTTCAGGGGCTGGAGAGATGCTTAGAGGTTGGGAGCACTGACTGTTCTTCCAGAGGTCCTGAGTTCATTTCCTAGCAACCACAGGTGGCTCATGACCGTCTACGATGAGATCTAATGCTCTCTTCTGTCATGCAGGTATACATGCAGGCAGAGAATTGTATACATATTTAAATAAATCTTTATTTAAAGATGCAAGTTTCAACAGGAACGTGCCACATCTAAACCATGGTAGTCTTTTTTGAAAACTGAAAGAACCTTTTAGAGAAAACATTTGTGTCAGGTGTGTCATACACACTATTGATGCCAGCACTTGGGAGACAAAGGCAGTGTAGTTTTGTGATTTGGCCAGCCAGGGCTATCTAGTGAGTCCTTGTCTCAAAAAAATGAAAATAAAGGAAACATTTACTTAAATTCTGGTCATATTCGAAATAAGTATTTTATTGTATATATTCCCTTTTAGGCTTTATCTGTATCTTGACATATATTTATTGGGTTATGAGCACAGCATATGCATATTTCATAGTATCACTTACAAGGAGCCATGTAACAGTATGGCCAGAGAGTGGGACTTCCTTATAAGAAATCATAGGGATCCTCTGTGTGGTAGAAGCAAGTCTTGGAAAGAGTCCTATTGATGGCTTCAAGTGGCTTTCCCTTCCTTGCTCTGTGCAGACTGGATGATGCCAGAATCCTCCCTGGCAACATGAAGGACAACTTCTGGGAGATGGGTGACACAGGCCCCTGTGGTCCCTGCAGCGAGATCCACTATGACCGGATTGGTGGTAGGGATGCCGCACACCTCGTCAACCAGGATGACCCCAATGTGCTAGAGATCTGGAACCTTGTCTTTATCCAGTATAACAGGTAGTGTGGCCCCTGCTCCTTCCTGCTAAGAGCAGTTCCTTCTCTTTAGCCAATCCGAGGCAGTGAAATCAGCTGTACCGGCTGTCTTCCACAGCTGAAGGCTGTCTGGGATCTGTATTGTTGGGGACAGTGAGCAGCCCTAAGTTCCAGATGCTCCTGTGATCTTGTGGTACTTCTTTACATTGTAATGTCAGGTTTCCATTCTGATCCTGGGACAGGAATGTACCTATTTAAAACAGTAATCTTCGGGGGCTGGAGAGATGGCTCAGCACTTAAGAGCACTGACTGCTTTTCCAGAGGTCCTGAGTTCAATTCCCAGCAACCACATGGTGGCTCACAACTATCTATAATGTGATCTGTATACATAATAAATAAATAAATCTTTAAAAAAAAAGGAAAGAAATAAATAAAGCACTATCTTATCTCATATAATGCCTTCCTAAGCCATTTGCCTTCTATTTAAGAATAAGGCTATGGGTGCACTGGTGCATCCATTTAATCCCAGCCTTCAGGAGGCAGAGGCAAGCTGATCTCTGTGAATTTGAGGCTAGCCTGGCCTACATAGTGAATTCCAAGACAGGCAGGGCTACGTAGAGAGACCCTGTCTCAACACCATCCCTTCCCCCCCCCCCCAAAAAATAGCAAATAAGGCAAGGGAGCTAGGTGTGTACCCACCCCTCTCTTCACAAACCAGAGGAATGGTAACAACTTTCAAACAGTGCTAAGTGGGTTTTAACCAATAGGCCCAGAGAGGTAGCCTTCTAGGTGTCTGCTTCAATGTCCTCTTTGTGTCACACAGGGAAGCTGATGGCATTCTGAAACCTCTTCCCAAGAAAAGCATTGACACGGGCATGGGCCTAGAGAGACTGGTGTCTGTGCTGCAGAACAAGATGTCTAACTACGACACTGACCTCTTTGTCCCTTACTTCGAAGCCATTCAGAAGGTACTGATCGTTTGTGAACATGGATCCTTCTGTGGAGGTTTGCAGGATGGACTGCCACCATAGATGAATGGCCCTGTGCTTTGACAGCCCAGAGGACTTGCTGCCATCCACCGATGTCATTACTGTTAGCATACCCCTTTCTCTGAGTGAGGGCATGCTCTGCCATTTGTCAGGGGTCGGGCCTGGCTTGAGGCTCGTTGCACTCTCCACTATCACTTTCCTGGATCCACATCCTCTCCCGGACCTCTTCATCCTCCAGGAGCCTGCTTAGGTACGGCAGCAACACGAGCAGGGCTGTCTCACCAGCCTCTTCCGCTCTTCACCGCAGGGTACAGGCGCCCGGCCATACACTGGGAAAGTCGGTGCTGAGGATGTAGATGGAATTGACATGGCCTACAGGGTTCTGGCTGACCATGCTCGCACTATCACCGTGGCACTGGCCGATGGTGGCCGGCCTGACAACACAGGACGGGGGTGAGTCGGTCACGCTCTGGGCGGGGTTTGGACTGATGAGCATGAGTTTTCTGCCGGTGGAGCTTAAAGCCCTGCTATGTTACGGTTTTGTTGTTGTCTTGTGTAGGGGGAGGGATCCCCTCCCTCACCTCTTTTTAAGAGCTAAAGGGAGTTTTCATTTATTTTAAGGCTACTACATTTAATAGTTTCCACTAAGTACTGAGGGGAGGCTGACACTAAAGCTGTTGGGCAGGATCTGGGCAGGGTAGGGGTAGACAGTGCCTCAGCTCAGGACACTGCATTCCTCATGAGCTGGGCCTGGGAGCAAAAGGTCGATGTTGCTGTGCTTTGAGCAGCGTTTTAAAGGCGCTACCATAGGACCCTCAGCTGGAGATGTCTCGCAGCAGAATCTAAGGCCTGCCTCTTACAGGTACGTGCTGAGACGGATTCTCCGGAGAGCTGTTCGATATTCCCACGAGAAGCTGAGTGCCAGCAGGGGTTTCTTTGCTACATTAGTCGATGTGGTCGTGCAATCCCTGGTAAGTAGGACGTCCCTGCTTCCATCTTCTGCGCTAAAGCCACAGTCTGAGAGGGATAAGGCAGGTGGTAAAATGCTGCTAATGACAGTTTCAGAGAGAGATAATAGAGGTCAGGTATAGTGCTATATATACTTTTTAAAAAATTTTTTTTATTTATACGCCAGGTGGTGGCGCACACCTTTAACCCCAGCACTTGGGAGGCAGAGGCAGGCAAATCTCTGTGAGTTCAAGGCCAGCCTGGTCTACAAAGTGAGTCCAGGATAGTCAAGGCTACACAGAGAAACCCTGTCTCAAATAACAAAAAAAATTTTTTAAAATTTAAAATTATTTTATGTATATAAGTGCTCTATCTGCATATAGACCTGCACACCGGAAAAGGGCATAAGAGGGTATAGATGGTTGTGAGCCACCATATGGTTGCTGGAAGTTGAACTCAGGACCTCTGGAAGAGCAGACAGTGCTTTCAACCACTGAGTCATCTCTCCAGCCCTGTGGTATATACACTTTTAACTACAGCACTTGAGAGACAGAGGTAGGTGAGTTTGAGGCCAGCCTGATGTACATTTTGCAGCTTATAGGCCATCCAGGACTAAAATACATAATGAATTCCCTTCTCATAAAAGAGGGGAGCGTGTCATGAAATAGTCTCTGGCCTCACTGAACCTCTTTTGTCAGGGAGATGCATTTCCTGAGCTAAAGAAGGACCCAGATATGGTGAAGGACATCATAAATGAAGAAGAAGTGCAGTTTCTCAAGACTCTCAGCAGAGGGCGGCGCATCCTGGACCGAAAAATTCAGAGCTTAGGAGACTGCAAGACCATTCCTGGTGAGGCCCGCCTGCCTTGCTCCACAGATCAGAGTCCTGAGAAAGAGTGGTTTCCCACCTCTGCCAGGGTTGAAAGTGTCTTAATTAAGCTGCTTTTGGTATAAAGTAAGACTCAGAGCAAAATGAATTATAAAAGAATTTACTGTGGTAACTCAAACAATACAGGTATGAAAAGTGAAAAATTTCTCTATTCTCTCTCTCTTAGCCCCTTGCCCATTTCTCTCTTTTTCTGTCTCTGTCTCTGTTTCTCTCTCTTTCTCTCTCTCTGGGGTACCCCCCCCCCCTTGCCTTCTCTCTCCATGCTCTTAATAAGCCTCATATAATTTTTTTTTTTAAATGAAATTGTTTTCCAAATACATTTCTCAGCAGTAAAACAACAACAAAACTGTTAGGAGTTGGCAAGATGGCCAACTGTGTAGTGATGTTTTTTGAGAATTCTGGAATTTTGGTTTCGCCTTTAATCCCAGCACTTGGGAGGCAAAGGCAGGCAGACTGCTGTGAGTTCGAGGCCAGCCTGGTCTACAGAGCAAGTCCAGGACAGCCAAAGCTACACAGAGATACCCTGTCTTGGAAAACCAAAATAAATAAATAAATAAATAAATAAAAAGCAAAAATATATTGTAAGGATGTGCTTTTGTTTTAATCTCAGGTGTAGGGATGTGGACTGCTTTAGACTATCCACAGCAATTGACCGATTTGCCTTGTGCTCTAGCAGAAGTGTGGTTTTGACAGCTGCAGATAGTTTCTGCTACTGTGTGACGTTTGGAATTCTGGGAATTTTTCCGAGGGTACATAAATTTGAGGGCCCCAAGAGGTGGGGTCAGTGGTTGTTTGCTCATATAAGGAGATTGTTTGCAGTTTGCTAGTAGTCATGGTCAAAGAAGAAACAAAATTAGATTCCTCTTTTTCCTAATTCCTCTCTCCCCACTATCCTTTCTTTTCTATCTAGTGTTGGGGGGGTGGCGTGGGAGGGAGGAGATAAAGGGTAGGGAAAACCCATAATGTAGCAAAGACCAGCTAGTTATATAACTCTAATTTCAGCACTCTAAAGGCATCTCGGGGAAAAACAGGAAGAAAAGAGAGAGAGAAGGAAATTTGTCAGGAGACCCTTCATCCTTATAGCTCAGTCCTAAAAGATCTGACTTGCCTTAACTCTGCTCACTTCTGTCACTCCCAGCAGCCTCCTGGGAGGGCTTGGCATGGGAAAGGAACTTCTGTCCACATTGCTCTGACACAGTTCCTTTGTGCTCTCTAGGAGATACTGCATGGCTCCTCTACGACACTTACGGGTTCCCTGTGGATCTCACTGGACTGATTGCTGAGGAGAAGGGCCTGGTGGTAGATATGGATGGCTTTGAAGAAGAGCGGAAACTGGCACAGGTAAAGAGTGTGAAGTGAGGCCGGGCGTGGTGGCGCACGCCTGTAATCCCAGCGCTCGGGAGGCAGAGGCAGGCAGATCTCTGAGTTCAAGGCCAGCCAGGCCTACAAAGCGACTCCAGGACAGCCAAGGCTACACAGAGAGACCCTGTCTTGAAAAACAAAAAACAAAACAAACAAACAAACAAAAACCAAAAGAAAAACCCAGAAGAATGTGAAGTGACTTCTGAGCACCTGTCTTCCCATCTCACTAGCTCACTTCCCCCTCAGGACTGCTTTGTCTTTCTTGAGATACAGTGTAGCTTGACTCTTTTCCCCACCTTCACCCCGCTGACAATGGCTCTCAGCTGGCAGCATCCTTCCTGGAACATTTTGCAATAATGTGTTAAAGGCATTTTTGGCTTTCACAACTAGGGAGAGATGATCCTGTTCTTTTTAGAAATGCTCTTCAGTGTCCTGCCATGCAAGAGGACAGACCCCAAAACAAAGGCTGCTCAAGCCCCAAATGCCAGTAGTGCTGAGATTAAAGAGCGCTGTTGTGTAGTTTCTCCTCAGCAGTAGTGTGGCAGGTCCGGGTTCTCTTTTCTCCTACGCTGAGATGACTCAGGCTTTTTCTCTTGTTTTGACAGCTGAAGTCACAGGGCAAGGGAGCAGGAGGGGAGGACCTCATCATGTTGGACATTTACGCGATTGAAGAGCTCCGAGCAAAGGGTTTGGAGGCCACAGACGATTCTCCAAAGTATAACTACCACTCAGATGCCAGTGGTAACTATGGTATGCTGCCGTCTTCTCCTGAGCTATCTGCCTTTCGATTTGGGGGATTTAAAGAGACCTGTGTCAAGGGGCCCAGCAGGTTGTGCAGTATACCTTTATTCTCATAAGCACCCTTGGCTGGTGGTTTCCTTAACTGTCTTGAAATATAGTCACAGAAAAGTTGTTTTTTAAAAAGTCATAAGGAGGCCCCAGCTGCTCTTAAGCCGGTTTCCCTTCATCATAACACCTTGTAGAAATAAGGTGGTTGGCCTTAAAACAGCCACAGTCGTTCCTGCATTCTGCACAGGCATAATAGGATCTGAAGAATCTAAATAAGCAAGTGGATCTGCAGTACCGGAGACTATTACAACTATAGGAGACAGAATCAGAGTTGCCTAGTCTCCCTAGTTGTGAAAACCAAAAGTTCCTTGTGTAAGGCCCAGAGTGACCAACTGTGCAGTCTGTTCACATGCTGCAGTGTTAGCACTGAAAGCCTGTATGGACCCTGGGAAGCCCTGAGTTAGAAGCCAGGACGCTTAGTCACCCTGCCCAGCATTGGTTCAGGGTGCTCATCCTTTTATAAAGTCGAGTGGGCTGGTTTCCAAGATACAGTTAAGACTGTTAGGACCCAAGTGTTGAACAATAGAATTTAGCAAAAAACCAAGAATATGTGATTGGAGCTAGGTATGGTGTTGCACGGTGTTAATCCCAACACTCAGGATGCAGAGGCAGGTGGATCTCTGTAAGTTGGAGGCCATCGTGGTCTATATAGAGAATTCTAGGCCCACAAGGGCTACACATTAAGACTCCATCTCAAAAACAAAAACAAAAAAAAAAAAACCAACAACAAAAAAAAAAAAAAAAAAAAAAAAAAAGAAAAGAAAAGAAACAAAAACCCCCACAAAACAAAAGAATATATGATGGGCTAGGGATGGTAACTCAGTGGTGCTTGTGCTGCTGTAACGTGTGGGTTCAGTCTCAGCACAGTATGACTGAACATATTTGTCACCAGTGTCACTGACCTGTCTTCCCCTGTTTCTGCTTCTGTTGAGCAGTGTTTGAGTGCACAGTGGCTACCGTGCTTGCTCTTCGTAGGGAAAAGATGTTTGTGGAAGAGGTGGTCACTGGCCAGGAGTGCGGCGTGGTACTGGACAAGACCTGTTTCTATGCTGAACAAGGAGGACAGATCTACGATGAAGGCTACCTGGTGAAGGTTGACGACAGCAGTGAGGATGTAAGGCCAGGCCTCTTGTTACTATAGAAGGCCAGGCATGGGGCGGGCTGGCTGCTTTTGCTCCTTCGCACTCTGGGCCTTGACGTGACAGATGTTTGACTTTATTCTTTCCTCGGTATTTCTTCTGCAGCCAAGAGGGTTGCTTTTGTTTTATTTTTTTGAGACAGGGTTTCTCTGTGTAGCCTTGGCTGTTCCGGACTCAGTTTGTAGACCAGGCTGGGCTCAAACTCTGAGAGATCCACCTGCCTCTGCCTCCCGAGTGCTGGGATTAAAGGCGTGCGCCACCACGCCGGCAAGGGCTGCTTTTTATACCAGTTGCTGTCTCAGTTCTCAGGTATCTTTGGAAGGGGCATCCTCTGCAGCCAGGATGCAAACGCTAACCCCTGCTTCCTGCATGCGTCCTTATGAAAAAGGATCAGCAACTCTATTTTCACTTGCTGATTAGTTTTGTTTGTTGGCTTGTGAGCAGGGTCTCACACTTACATCCCCAGTCAGTCTTGAACTCCCAGTGATCCTGCCTCCCTTCCCTGTGTAGGGAGTAGAGGTATGTACCACTGTGCCTGGCAGAGACCACGCCTGAAGGACAGTCATGTAGAAAGGTGAGCCTCTAGCATGGCCACCATGATTGGTCTCCTTCAGCAGCTGATTCCTAGCAATAGGATAGGATCCATTTTATAGGACTTAAAGATGTTCCTTGCTGAGGAAGTAGCCCTGCTGGTAGAGTGCTTGCTTAGCATGCGCAAGGCCCTGAGTTCTATCCCAGCACCGTATGAACCTGGGAGCGGGGCTCTGCACCTGGGAGCGGGGCTCTGCATCTGTAATCCCAGCACTTGAGAGAGAGAAGGTGGGAAGATTAAGAGTCACGTTTACCCTAGGCTACCCGGGCCATTAAAGAGCAGTATGTGTATTATCTAACGGTAGGGGTGTATCTGTACATAAAGGGATAATTGATGTATTTGGAATTTTTATTTACTTGTTGGTGTCCTTGACTCTGCAGAAAACTGAGTTTACAGTGAAGAACACTCAGGTCCGAGGCGGGTATGTGCTGCACATAGGAACAATATATGGGAACCTGAAAGTGGGGGATCAAGTCCGGCTGTTCATTGACGAGGTAAGGTGCAGACGCGGGCCCACGTTTGATGTTTGTTTATTTATTTGGGTGTTCTGAGAGTCTCTTGAATACTTTGAAGTTAAAGCTGGCCTGCCTGCACTACCCTGTCCAGCTCCCTATTTTTAATATTTTTATTTATCTTTGTTTTTTGGGGAGGGGAGGGGGAGACAAAGTCTATCTACACAGCCCTGTCTGTCTTGAAACTCACTATGTAGATCAAGCTGACCACGAACTCAGAGATCAGCCTGCCTCTGCCTCCTGAGTCCTAGGATTAAAGGCAAACACTATCAAACCTGCCCATGTTTAATATTTATTTTAGCTCTGTGAACATGCCACAGCACACATGTGGAGCTCAAGGACAACTTGAGTCAGTTATTACCAAGTGGGTCCCAGGTATTGAACTCAGATTGTCAAGCTTGGCAGCAAGTGTCTCTGCCCACTGAGCTATTTTGTTGGTGCATTTTATAGATTTTGGTGCATGTTATAGATTCTACAGCATAAGCTAACACTCAAGTCTATTTGGTCCCACAGTAATCTTCTTTTGGTTTTTCGAGACAGGGTCTCTCTGTTAGCCTTGGCTGTCCTAGACTAGGCTAGCCTTGAACTCACAGTGACCTGCCTGCCTCTGCCTCCCAAGTGCTGGGATTAAAGGCGTGCGCCACCACGCCCAGCTTCCAGGCTAATCTTTTTGTAATTGTTATTTATCCTTTGACAATTTCATACATGTATATAATTTATCTTGCTCCTATCCTTTGAAACACCCACCTCCTCCCCATGGATTGCTTTTCAAACTCCAAGAACTTTGTCAGGAGCTAAAGAGCCTGCATTAAGAACTAGGCAGCCAGGTAATGTGTGGGCATGCTGCAATCCTTGTCCTTGGGCTTACGCAGGAGGATCAAGTGTGAGGTCGGTGTGGCCCTAGGGTCTGTTGCACATGACAGAGCTCCGGAGTAATAGCTCGAGAGCAGGTGGTCATGTGTGTTTCATGTTATGTAAATGTTACAGGGCCAGCTTCTCCTTGCCTGGTGCTCATTTCTAGGTTTGCACAGGATTTGGTTTCATGGACCGAAAAGGTCATTTGTAAGGTCTGTTGTCCGCACCAGAGGTTGGCGAGCTTCTTTTTGGAAAGAGCCAAGTGGCAGATAGTTTTGGCTTTTCAGTCCACACGATACCAGTCACAGTTTCTCAGCTATGGCATGGTGCTGCATGTTTGCTGCGTGTAAACGGATGAATGTAGTTGTGTTCCAACAACCCTGTTTACAAAACCCTATCAAAACCAACAACAGGCTGGGCATGACGGCTCGAGCCTCTAATCCCAGGAGGCAGAGGCAGGTGTTTGAGTTCCAGGCCAGCCCAGGCTACATAGTGAGACCCTGTCTCATAAAAAGCAAAACCCGAACAGACAAGTCAGGTGTGGCCTGTTAGCCCCAGTTTGTTAGGAAATAAACTATTTGCTGTAAACAGAGGAAGGAGCAGGGCATAGCCCTTAAAGGGTACCTCCCTTCGCACATCCTTGACCAGAACCTAGTTATACGCCCACTCTTACCTATAAGGAAAGCTGGGATAAACTGTTTTCACCCCAAGCAGCCTGGTTTTTGACAAAATTTTCTAGCACTTGAGCAGCCCTTTAGCAGCCATCTCTGCCCCCTGCAGCCCCGGCGGAGGCCTGTCATGTGCAACCACACGGGGACACACATTCTGAACTTCGCCTTGCGCTCAGTGCTCGGGGAAGCCGACCAGAAAGGCTCCCTGGTTGCGCCTGATCGCCTTCGGTTTGACTTCACTGCCAAGGGAGCCATGTCCACCCAGCAGATCAAGAAGGCTGAGGAGATTGTCAATGCCATGATTGAGGCAGCTAAGGTATGCTCTACCATGTCTGAGTTCTTGGGACATGAAGCGCACTCTTCCTACACCGTCAGTGTTGTCAGAGAGGCTCAGCAGTCCAGATGTTCCCACTCTGTTGTGCCACGTGCTGACTTGTTCATAGTGACACTCAATGCAGTGGTCCTCACTGCTTTTATAGCCTAAAGGCAGGCAGGAGGTCTTTGGTCTCCCACCTCCTTAATAACCAGTGTCTTCACTTTATATTTGGCTCAAAGTTTAACAAAAAGGTTAGAAATTCCTGTGTGGTGCTCTTTGCTTTAACATGGGATGTTATTTCAGAAGGCTGAGGGTGTGTGCCAGACACACTGGGGTTACAACCTTAGAGCCTGGATGCAGGCCCATGTTCTCTCCGGGGCTGCTTCCTCACCTCAGAGATTTTTCCAGCTTTTTTTCCCCCTCTCCTTTTTACGACAGCCTGTCTACACCCAGGATTGTCCCTTGGCAGCAGCAAAAGCCATCCAGGGCCTTCGTGCTGTGTTTGATGAGACCTATCCCGACCCCGTGCGAGTCGTCTCCATTGGAGTCCCAGTGTCAGACCTGCTGGATGACCCCTCTGGGCCTGCTGGCTCCCTCACTTCTGTGGAGTTCTGTGGAGGAACGTGAGTACCTCGGTAGGGACAGCGGTAGATGGGCTTGCCTGCCTTTGGCATCCCCCTTTGAAGATGTGAGACTGGGCCAGGCCAAATGCCATCCCTTTGTTTGTTTGTTTATTGTTTGCCATGCTTTGGATGGGACCCAAGGCCTTCCAGATGCTAAGCAGATGCTCTTGGCACGGTCCTCCGAAGCATCAGAATGTCATGTGCCGCTAATAACAGTGTTCCTGAGGTGGATAGTAGGGACTTCAGCAGTTTGAAGATAGTCTCGTTTGGTTTTCTCTTTCTTTCTTTCTTTTTTTTTTTTTTTTTAAGATTTATTTATTATTATGTATACAGTGCTCTGCCTGCATGTACACCTGCAGGCCAGAAGAGGGCATCAGATCACATTATAGATGGTTGTGAGCCACCATGTGGTTGCTGGGAATTGAACTCATGACCTCTGGAAGAGCAGTCAGTGCTCTTAACTGCTGAGCCATCTCTCCAGCCCCTCATTTGATTTTCATAACATCCTGGGAGGGAGACTTGTCCCCTTTCCATACATGGGAGAACTGAGGCTCAGAGAAATGGTGTCTGGGCGACTGAGCAGTCTGAAGCCCTGGATTCTGCGCTCTCGGCCCACCTTTCTTCCCCTTCTGCTCTCTCTCTGAACTGTGCTTATAAAGTCCCTTAAGAGTGAAAGGCCACTGGGATGTGATGGCAAATGCCTTTGTCCCAGTACTCGGGAGGCAGAGGCTGGCAGATCTCCGAGTTTGGGTCCAGCCTGGTCTATATCGTGAGTTCGAGGCCAGGTACTGCTACATAGAGAAACCCTGTCTTCAGGGGGAGCAGAAGGGGGTGAGGGATGGGGGATGGGGGGAGGGATGGCTTTAACCTACCTTGAAGGCTTGCTTCATAGGGCAGAGGCATCTCACCCAGGGCTCCCCAGACATCATCTTCTTCATAGCCTTTTATGTTCTGAACTCCAGGCATCTACAGAATTCTAGTCACGCAGGCGCTTTCGTGATTGTGACTGAAGAAGCTATTGCCAAGGGTATCCGGAGGATTGTTGCTGTCACAGGCGCTGAGGCCCAGAAGGTAAGCAGGTCAGGCTAGCATATGGCCCTGCCTGTCAGAGGAAAGCTGTCACTGCACAAGGTGTTTAGCTGTCATGTTTATCAGTTGGGACCAGTTAGATAGCTCAGTACATAAAGGAACTTGCCACAGGACTGACAACCTGAGGTTGCAACCATGTTAAGGAAAGAGCTAACTCCACATAAAGTTGTTCTCTGACTCCCACGTGTATACCAGGTACACCACACACATGTACACGCGTACACATCACAGTTTCCAAAAGCAAACAGCATCAAGAACAGACTACATAAATCCTGCGCCTTCCTTCCAGCACAGGTATATTTGCGAGGGTGAGCCATTTTTCTTTCCTTCTGCTTCATATGCCTTTCCCTCACCACATTTCCCACGAGTAGGTAGACCTAATGTGAGTAACACGGCACCAAGGACAGTTAATTCTGCAGTGGGAAAGCTAGCTTAGTGGTGGGCCCTGAGGAACGGGCGTTTTACCGGGTGAGAGGCATCTGGTTCTTCAGTACCTGGTTACTCTTGACCCTGAGTCACACAGTGCAGCCGTAGGAGTATGTGGCAGCAGCACTCGCTTCCTGAAAAAACCTCTGTTGTTTATAGCTCTGCTTGTCTTCCTCCTAGGCCCTCAGGAAGGCAGAAACCTTGAAGAAATCTCTCTCTGCCTTGGAGACCAAAGTGAAGGCCCAGACCGCACCCAACAAGGATGTGCAGAGGGAAATTGCTGACCTTGGTGAGGTAGGGACGGCCTCCCTCCGCGGCAGAGTCTGGTCATTCCTTCTCAGACCTGAGGAGTAAGACCGTTCCTGTGCTTGAACTTTTTGCTCTTTTATTTGTGTGTTTTTTGTTTGTTTTGCTTTGCTTTGCTTTTTAGAGTCAGGGTTTCCCTGTGTAGCCCTCACAGGAACTCACTCTGTGGACCAGGCTGGCCTTGAACCGCTATACCTGGCCCCCCTGTGATAGGATTAAAGACTTGCGCAACCACAGACAGCTTTGTTGTGCTTTTTTGAGACTGGGTCTTATTCTGTAGCCCAAGACTAGCCTGGGAACACACTGTACAGCTCAGGCTGGCCTGAGATTTGTAGCTGTCTTCTGTCCTCAGCATCTTTCTGCAAACATGAGACATATGCTGGGATGTGGGGGATGTAGATTGTTCTGTTCATTTGACAGAGGGTATCACTCTGCAGCTCACACTGCCTTCCAACTATGTGTAGCCAGAAGGCTGGTATTCTTTGCTATACTGAGCTTACAGCAAGTCTTTACAGGCTGTGTTCACAGCCTGGTAAGGACCAGGTCTCCACATGAGAGCTAAGCCAGCTTTATAATACCACTTTCTCTCCAGCCCTGCTGTGACAGCTCCTGTCTTGATATAGTAATGGCTTTATAACCAGCAGATACCTTTGTAGTTTTCTCTGTTTTATCAGACAGTGCCCATGGCGACTTTAGTTCAAAAACAGAAGGGTAGGTAGAATGGGCTTGAATTTCACCCTACTTCCTAGTAGCCCAGACCGAGGTGGTCTTCTGTTCTGGTTCTAGGCCCTGGCCACTGCAGTCATCCCCCAGTGGCAGAAAGATGAGCAACGGGAGACTTTGAAATCCCTGAAGAAGGTCATGGATGACCTAGACCGGGCCAGCAAAGCCGATGTCCAGAAGAGAGTGAGTCATAGCAGTGCTGGCAGCCGGAAGAGCGCCCAGGGGTCTTCCTGGGCGGAGGCTGATGGGTTTAGAGTCCGTGCCCTTCGCCTAAGCCTTTCTCCTAAGCCTTTCTCCTGGGCCTCCTGTAGGTGCTAGAGAAGACAAAGCAGCTGATTGACAGCAACCCCAACCAGCCCCTGGTCATCCTAGAGATGGAGAGCGGCGCCTCGGCCAAGGCAAGCAGGGGCGAGGGCCAGGGCTGCCCTACTTGTCTGCTGTGTGTGTGTGTGTGTGTGTGTGTGTGTGTGTGTGTGTCTGCTGAGCCATGGAGAGATCTGGTGGCCTGAGGAAGAATGAGCTCCCTGGGGTAGGAGGCAGACCTCAGCCACAGCGTGGGCAAGGTCTTGCCTTTGGCCTTCGAAGGGGCTCCTGGGAAATGGGGTGGTGCTCTGAGGGGTAGAGTCCCAGACTTCCTTGTAGAAAGCAGGGCCCCTGTCCCAGTGCCATGACCTGATGTGAGGTTCTACCCACAGGCCCTGAATGAAGCTTTGAAACTTTTCAAGACACATTCTCCTCAGACATCTGCAATGCTGTTCACAGTGGACAATGAGGCCGGCAAGATCACGTGCTTGTGTCAGGTTCCTCAGGTAAGAACTTCCTAAGCCTCACTCTAAATAAAGCCTGCGAGCCTCTACGCTAGTGGGAAGCGTTGTCCGTAGCTTCTCAAAGAGAGGCGCTTCGCAGCGTTTGCCAAGACTGTGTTTGTGTGTGTACAGCCCTCAAGAGAAACTGCGTGTTTATCATCTGTCGCCTCCTTCAGGGCTTTCTCGTTGGTGGGTGTACTCACCACTGGCTGACGCCTGCCTTTGCTTTTTTTCCTTAACCTTGGCAATGGCCATAGCTGCTCTCTTATACCAGCTATAATTAGTCTTGGCCTCTGGTAGCATCACCCAGGATACGAATGGCTGTTGGTGGCGCCCGTCCATTCCCTACCTCAGTCCCATCTTCTGTTCTGACTACCACTTCCCCTCCCTGTCTTCTAGAATGCAGCCAACCGGGGCCTAAAAGCCAGCGAGTGGGTGCAGCAGGTTTCAGGGCTGATGGACGGTAAAGGTGGTGGCAAGGATGTGTCTGCCCAGGCCACAGGCAAGAATGTGGGCTGCCTTCAGGAAGCACTGCAGCTGGCCACGTCCTTTGCCCAGCTCCGCTTGGGAGCTGTGAAGAACTGAGGGGAGGGAAGCCCCCACTGGGAAGCATTTCCTCCTCCTCAACCAGATGTGTCAGCGTGCAGGAATCCAGCCAGGAGCTCTCCTACACCAAGACCTTGGGACTTCTCAGCAGCCCTATCCGTCCTGATCCAGCAGGACCTGGAGCATCCCCGGAGCCATTGTTGCTTTCCATTACTGCTCTGAGCCGTACCTGACAGCACCACGTGTCTAGAATCGCCACCCCGGAATGCTATTGAACATCGCAAGCTTGTCTAGATAAGGCCACTCTGCCAACCCGAGGCTTCTGGGTCTGCAGGCAGAAGCCTTTTCAACTGCAGAAAATAAAAGGACCATGTGCAATACGTGATGGTACCAAGCATTTACTTCTCCCCCTGAGGTGGACCCTGGCGCCCTGCAAATCTGCAGAATACAAGCTGCAGTTCCAGCTGGTTTTTGATTGATGTCACCACAGAATACAGCCCCAGAGCCCTGAACTTAAGGACTGGCAGTAGGATAGCAGAATGGATGGGCTGAAGTTGAGGCATTCGATAGAAGGGGGCGGGTGGGGATTTCTACTGAATTGCTTCAAGTGTTTAGTCTCCTGGGACAACTTCTTAATATCTTACGCCCTGCATTCCCTTCTCTGCTTCCCTTTGAAGCTGCCGATGAGGTCAGACACCTAATATAGGAGCTATGAGCGTGCAGGTGTCTCCCAGTAACTGCCCATTCCTGTTTCTTTAACCTAGAGTAGGTTCAAGACCCAGGCCAGGTCCTAAAATCAATTTGTCCACATCTACAAATAGCAGGGTCTAGAGACAGTACTGTGAGGAAGGTAGAAATACTGTCTCCTTGTAGCTCCTCAGACTGTTATGGATAATTTCATTTGCATATAGATATATACATATATATGTATAAAATCTATATATACATATACACACATACATTATATGTCCAGTGTAGGAAAAGAGATTCCATCCATTTATTAAACAGGTTTTGAAACTAGCAGGGAGACTTCAGTACAGGAGTGAACAAAAAGTTCCTAAACAAGCTTATGTAAAACAGTCTGAATGCAGAAATCAAGGAATAACTTTTCGGAGAATTTTTTGGTTTTGGTTTTTCGAGACAGGGTTTCTCTGTGTAGCCTTAGCTGTCCTGGACTCACTTTGTAGACCAGGCTGGCCTCGAAAATCAGAAAGATCTGCCTGCCTTAAAGGCGTGCACCAAGCCGGAGTCCAGCTGTCCCTTGCAGTACTACCTCCATGCTGCTAGGTAGCAGAGCGGACACCTACCGCTCTCCCGATAGGCTTCGCGCGAGCGCGCATCTTAAGCGGCCGGAAGAGCCCTTGCGCTAAGGAGCCCAGCAGGCGGAAGTGGCTCGTACGCCGGTAGCCGCCATGCCGGGAGATCACCGCCGCATCCGCGGGCCGGAAGAGTCCCAGCCGCCGCAGCTGTACGCGGCCGACAAAGACGAGACCCCTGCCGCCCGCGATCCGACGCGGCTACGACCGGTGTACGCGCGCGCCGGGCTGCTGAGCCAAGCGAAGGGCTCGGCTTACCTGGAGGCGGGAGGTACCAAGGTGCTGTGCGCCGTGTCGGGTCCGCGCCAGGCCGAGGGCGGCGAGCGCGGCGGAGGCCCTGCCGGAGCGGGCGGCGAGGCCCCGGCCGCCCTCCGCGGCCGTCTGCTCTGTGACTTCCGCCGCGCGCCCTTCTCCGGTCGCCGGCGTCGCGCCCCGCAGGGCAGCGGCGAGGAGCGCGAACTGAGTCTGGCCCTGCAGGAGGCGCTGGAGCCCGCTGTGCGCCTAGGGCGCTACCCTCGTGCTCAGCTCGAGGTGTCCGCGCTCCTGCTGGAGGACGGCGGCTCGGCGCTGGCCGCGGCGCTCACCGCCGCCGCGCTCGCCCTGGCCGACGCGGGAGTGGAGATGTATGATTTGGTGGTGGGCTGCGGCCTGAGCCTCTCACCTGGGCCTTCCCCTACTTGGCTGCTGGACCCCACGCGGCTCGAGGAGGAGCACTCTGCAGCCGGCCTCACGGTGGCGCTCATGCCTGTCCTCAATCAGGTGGCCGGGTTACTAGGCAGCGGGGAAGGCGGCCAGACTGAGAGTTGGACGGATGCCGTGCGCCTGGGCCTCGAAGGCTGCCAGCGCCTCTACCCGGTGCTACAGCAGTGCTTGGTGCGGGCTGCCCGCCGGAGGGGTGCCGCCGCTCCGCCTTGATCGGAAAGCCTGAGCAGCAAGGATGCAGAGGACTGCTATCGCCCTTCTCTCCGGAAAGGAGCAGCGCCGGTGGTCGCCCGACTTCGATGATCTG
Organism: Acomys russatus; assembly: GCF_903995435.1. Lineage (NCBI taxonomy): Eukaryota > Metazoa > Chordata > Mammalia > Rodentia > Muridae > Acomys > Acomys russatus. The sequence goes on from NC_067162.1 coordinate 35,596,057, forward strand.
AGAAACAAGAGTGGGGAAGTGGCGCGCACGGATCCAAAGCCCTGGACAGCTGTGTTGCAACGTTTAGAGGGCCTTTGCGGGCACGATCCAGTTGGAGAAATGTGAAAGCAGCCTTACTTCCAAGTTGGAAAGGACTTTGGCAGGATTTACCTGGTAAATGAGACCTGAGGCTATGATCTTGTAAGGGATGGACCTTGTGTGGGCTAATATCAGCTCCAGTGTATGATAAACTGATTCTATTGATGGACAAGGGGACTTTGCCTTCTCACTACCTGAAGTAAAACATAAAATCCTTTCTATACCTGGAAATAAATCTGTTGTGGTTTTTCTTGGTACTAGAGTTAGAAACAATGCTGTTCTGAACTGCGGGGGTTGGGGGCGCAGGGGTGTCTTGAGTCAATACTGCCTTAAATGTTCCTGTTAGCTCACTGTGAGAAAGGGTAATGTGCTTCAGAGAAGAAACCCGCCCCAGAAACAGTGCCTGGGCAGCTGCTGAGAAGAAACCAAGGCTACATAGAAACACCCCACCCACTCTCCCCGCCCCCTCAAAAAAACCTGGGAGGAGTTAAATGGCTTCAGAACCCTGGGTGTACCCCTGTCCTCTTCTTTAATGAAGGACAAGACAGTGGAGTTGGGTAACTGGAGAGGATTATGCTCTGAAAGGAAGCCAGGTCAAGTAGCATAGCCAGAGGTTTCCATGGCTTTTCAGAAGTGCCCTGTTAGGTGTGGTAATGCAAACGGATCTCTTGAGTTTTGGGGCTACATAGAGGAACCCTGTTGCAGAAAATGAGAAGTGGAGTCCTGGGTTGACTTCCATTTCCTGGTGTCTTCCTTTCCAGTCTTGGCTCCTGAGAACAAGGCTTGGGGCAGCAATGGACCACTACGGAAAGGCCCCAGAGGACTGTGGCACCATTCATAGACTGCCTGTTCCTTACGGCACAGCTGGCCTGACTGACCACAGGTGGAGAGACTTGTCCTGATCTTCACTTAGGGCTGAATTGGAGGAAGCTGTGTAAGACTTTTTTTTTTTTTTTTTTTTTTTAAGATTTATTTATTAATATATATACAGTTTTCTACCTGCAGGACAAAAGAGGGCATCAGATCTCATTACAGATGGCTATGAGTCACCATGTGGTTGCTGGGAATTGAACTCAGGACCTCTGGAAGAGCAGACAGTACTCTTAACCACTGAGCCATCTCTCCAGCCTCCTGTGTGAGACTTTTAAGTTTAGGTATTCCAGGGTCTGCTTAGCTTATGAGGCCCAGGTAAGAAGCCCTGGCCAGGCGGGTACTGGAGAGATAGCTCACAACCATCTATAATGAGATCTGGTGCCCTCTTCTGACCTGCAGGGAGAAGACTGTATAGATAAATAAATAAATCTTTAAATAAAAGTGGGGCTAGAGAGATGGCTCAGCGGTTGAGAGCACTGTGCTCTTCCAGAGATCCTGAGTTCAATTCCCAGCAACCACATGGTGGCCCACAACCATTTATAATGTGATCTAATACCCTCTTGTGGCATGCATGTGTACATGCAGGCAGAGCACTGTATACATAATAAATATTTAAAAAAAAGAAAAAAGATCCAAATTTGAAGGATGGCTACAGCTTGGCAGGGTACATGGTGGGTTTAACCAAGAGAGGTTATTAGATGGGCACACACAACCTTACAGCTCATTGTCGCTGTAGGAACACAAGTGTGTTTTGGGAAGGAGGAAAGTAAGAGGCACTCTGCATTGGGCTCGAGGGACTGTGAGGTGCCTCCTGCAAAACTGCCACAGCACCTTGAGGATAATGATACAGCTGGTCTATGGGTCTTCTCTACCTGGCTGGGCCACACCAGGACTCATGGCAAAGACCTCAGAAGTTAAACCCACAAGTACCAGGAGGTTTTCTGGATGGGCTAGCTGGACTGCTTCAGCAACTCGCAATGCCCAAGCTCAGAAAGTTTATTTCTGGTTGCATGGGTGTGACCAGGGGCCTTCCGAAAGTACAAGGCAAGGAAACAAAGCCTCCCAAGAAGTAACAGCTGAGTCTGGAAGGCTGCCCACCTTCCCCTGGCCATGCTGGTCCAATGCTTGAGTGTTCACCTGTAGAAAATAATAGGAGAGGGTGGCTTAAAGGGTGGGAGGCACAGTCTAGGGCAGAAGGCCATCTTCTAAAATCTAATTTTCCCCAATTCCCCTCCTGCCACAAGTCTGAGGCTATTCTGGATTCTTTGGGGGGAGGGGAGAGGAGCTGCTGGATTCTTTGGGGGGAGGGGAGAGGAGCTGGAGCTTGTCAATGCTAAACATAACCACTACCATTGAAGTCTGGGAGCCCAGAACAGGCAGGCAAGGGCAAACAATTTTTTCCTTGTAGCCCATTCTTTTTCCAGGGCAGTTGTGACTCAGGCTGTGGGCTGCAGGGAGGATCCTCCTGAGCCTGTCAAGCAAGCATGGGTTAGGTAGGGCCTGGTTTTGAGGGGATTCACCACTACCAACCCTGATCTTGCTGAGTGGTTTTGGGAAGCAGGATGAGGTACTGATGATGGAGGAAAATACAGGAGGACAGAGACAACCTACGCCCTTTACTGCTATGTGAAGGGCTATTATCAGTCCAGATTTGGATCGTCAATCTAGGAAGAACATTAGTATGCCACAGCTTCCCTTGGGAGTATGGTACAGTACATACTTAAGACCCTGGGGCAACCGATGGGATAAGGCCAGAAAAGGGAAGCCATTTGGTTTGGTTCAGTTTGAGACAGGGTTTCTCTGCGTCACCCTGGCTGTCCGAAACTCATTCTGTAGACCAGGCTGGCCTCGAACCCAGATTCTCCTGCTTTTGCCTCTCTAATGCTGGGGTTAAAGGCATTCACCACCACTGCCTGGCTCAGAAATTCACATTTTAACAAGCCTGGGGTATGCTTGGGATATACCCTACAAAGTCAGATTTCCTCTGCCTCCTTCCCAGAAGATGGTATTTCAACCCAGGACTGACTAACTCTGTGTCCAATTGGGGATAGCTTTGTACACTATGTAAAGATTGTCTCTGTATTATTCAGATGCTGATTTCTGGGCAGGTGCAGATCTGATTTAAGGGGACTCTGGTTAGTTTTATGAAGCATCTCCTGTCTCGATGTCTTATAAACATTGTTCTTCATCACCTTCTGATCAGCCAAAGAAAGAACTGGTCAGGAAAATTAAATTGGGCTCCCAGGCCCAGAGAAGGGCTTCTAGGTGAGGACCAGAGAGAGGAGTCGCCATAGGAACAAGGATGAAGAAGCAGGTGTCAGAGCCAGACTAAGATGGCAGGTAATGGGCCACGTGGCTAGGAAGTGCCTGAAGCTTGTGATAAATATAAAGGTCTCCATGGTCGTTCAGAGCAAGGACAGACATGGGAAAAAACAACTACAAGAAAGCCTTGTATTTTAGAGTCAAGGAGCTAAAAGGCAGAGGAGGGGGAGAAGTGGCTGTCCTAGGCACTGCTCGTGCGCACAGGTGGTAAGCCTGTTCGTACGTCACTACTGTAGGTCCCTGTGTAAACCAAAGTGCCCTGTCTTTGCTCACAGAGAGGCCACGAGGACCCAGACACTCGTAGGGTGATGAAGAGCAGAGTACTCACGGATTACTCCTCGTCTGCACATTACACCGAGCTCTCTGCCTCTCGGTAGGTCCTCTGGGCCCTAGGACACACCTGCTGGGCCTCTGTATTTCTGCATGAGGGGTCCTCACTTCCAGGACACCTGTTCTCTTCACCATTCTCTGTTCCTGTTTAGAGAGGCAACAGTTGAAGTTTGGAGGCCCCGACTCAGTCAGGAGCCTAGCGGTAATCTAGAACTCCGGAGACCAAGAGGGAGAATGAGAAAGTTGCTTCGACTCCTGGGACAACCTAGAGGTCACAGAGATCCTCTGGCCATGGGAACGGCAGGGGATATGAAGGACAAGTACAATGCTGGTAAAGGACATCTACAGTCAGAGAAAGCCACAGACAGAAGAACCCCAATGCCCTGATATCTCCAGGAGCGGGAAAAACTGGGACCTATGGAGAGAGTGGCCTGGGACCCCTCTTGAGTACCTGAGCTGTGTCCCGGTCCCTCTGCTGCTCCATGGACTCCAGGCTCTCCAGCAGGCTGTCCACTTGGGCTTTTATGTCATTCAGTTCCCTCCTGATGGAATCCAGCTCCTCCTCGGGCTGGACTGCTAAGAGGGGGCAGGGCTGATGACCACATGGGCACAGGGGCTGAGAGCAGTACTGTCAGGGCTTTCCAGCCTTCCATCATGTCAGATAAAAAGCCACCCAGCTCCTCCCTAGCACTGGAGGCGAGGGCTGTGCCCTTACTCACACTTTATCTGCCCCAGGGCCAGGTGACTGTCCCCACAGGCCTTGTAACGGCTGTAGGTCTTCTTGGCCCAGGCACATAGCTGAGTCCGGCGAGTCCTTCGGCTCTTGGCTGGCACCTGATTGACGTGTAGAGGGATCCTCTTGCTTTCATCCACCCTGAAGAGACAGGAGAGGCAGACCCAGTTAAGTCACCCCACTCTCCCACCTCCTCCCCCAGGACGCAGGTGGCGAGACCCACTCACTAACTGGTAGGGTATGCTGCCATCTCCATTCAATTCAGTTCAATTCACAGTTGAGCTATGGCAGCAAGGAGGAGGCCACCCAGGTCTGCCTGGCTCTCAGCTGAGCTTCGGAGCGCAAGTCTACACTTTTCTTTTTTCCTTCATCCCTTGCAGCCCAGCTTTGCTACTTTGTAGGTTCTTCTTTTTCCCACCATTTACTCCTCCCCCAACCCCACCCCCCCATTCCCCCTCCTATCACTAGATAGGAGAGAAAAAGGACAGAGGGACAGAGTGACGGAGATCCTTGAATCAACTTTCTTCTTAAGCATGACTGTTAATAAACCACAAACAACCCCCCTGAACCACCAATAACCACCGGACCCCATCGCTCAGGTGCTAGCATTTATATACCCTCTGAAAAGTTCCCAGGATTCCAAACACCACACAACTGCAGAAACTATCTGCAGCTGGCAAACCCACAGCTCTGCTGGAGCACGAGGAAATCATAGTCAGCTGCTGTGGACAGGTCAAAGCAGCCAGCCCTGTGCCCCACACCCAGGATTAAAACAAAACCATATTCTTGTAATGTTTCTGTTTTTTGGTTTTGGTTTTGGTTTTTCAAGACAGGGTTTCTCTGTGTAGCCTTGGCTGTCCTGAACTCACTTTGTAGACCAGGCTGGACTCGAACTCACAGAAATCTGCCTGCTTCTGCCTCCTGAGTGCTGGGATTAAAGACCTGCGGCATCACTGCCCCGCTGTTTCTGTGTTTTTAAAGAAACCAAAATTCCAAAATTGTCATTACACTTCCTTTCCTCCCTTCTGCAGTCTTTGCTTGGCCTCAGAATTTATGTAGCTGAGGCTGACTTTGGACTCCTGTCCAAACTACCCTCACCTGCAGCCCTTCCTTTGACTGTCAGGATTCTTCATCAAATGACACCCTAGGGTCTTGCTCAGAGTCGGTTTGGGAGACCGCAACAAACCAGCTTCTCCCTGATTGATCTCTTACCCCACCCCCACCCCAGGTTCCAAGTGGCCGTCCGCCAGAGCCTGGCCCTCCAGAAGCTCTTCTGTCTGAGCCAGGTACTGCTGATCTTCCGGATTTTAGTCCGGCATAGGATGAAAGGGAAGAGTTAAGCCAGAGCCCAAGGTCTCAGTGTGGGTATGGAGACTTTAATCCTGGTGTGGGAACTGCCAGAACGCAGAGAGGTCTGCAGACGAGAGAGCTAGCAGGAAAGGTTAAGGCTGTCACCAAGCCACCTGCCCTTTGCTGCAAGCATGGAAGGGGGCGAGCTCCTAAAAGGTACGAGGCGCGTATGGGCAGTCTCACCCCTTTCACACGGAGGGATGTAGCGCCTGTGCGCACAAGTGGGTCTCTATTCCAGATCGTGAAAGGCCGGTGCGAATGCATATTGTATTAGGTCCTGCCTGGGATGAGGCGGGTGAGCACACTGAGTTGGGAGTCAGGTCTAAAGTTAAGAAACAACTTCCTGGTGCTGTCGCCTTAAGAGCCCAGCGCAAAGGCAGACTCCGAGGGCCAACTGAAAGACAGGTTGCCCGTCTGCCCTTAAAATCTGCAGGGTCCCCTGGGTGGGGATTTCCGGCCACCTCTGTTGGTTTCTGGAGGTCTGAGTGGGAGGTCGAGAATTCTTCGGATTCCAGAGGGTAGGAAGAAGAAAGAAAACGGTCGGGGGGGGGGGGGGGGCGGGAGGATGCTAAACACTTTAGACGTGGAAGAGACTGAACATCTGCAGCAGGAAAGAGCAGCCTTATAGCAGCGCATTGGTGGTTCAGTGGTAGAATTCTCGCCTGCCACGCGGGAGGCCCGGGTTCGATTCCCGGCCAATGCACGAGTCGCTTCTTTTTTTTTTTAGTAAATAATTTCCCCTAAGTAGTCAGAAAAGAGAGTAGAAAGAACCAAGACTTCAGCTAGTATGAAACAGACAGGGTTACCATTTGTGCTCCTACAGCAAGCAAAGAGGAACCTTCCGGCATTGAGTTAGTTCCTTTGCCTGCACTGAGTGCAAACGCACGCACAGACACATACACACAGACACACAGACACACACACACACACACACCCTTGGCTTTTCCTTTTTCTTCCAAGAGGAGCAATCTGGTTTCACTGCAGGCTAACGACTGCAGTCTATCTAAAACTTGAGAATTCCCACACACAGAAAATACGAAAAGAAGAAAAAGAGAAAGAAAATTAAGAAAGAGTGAGAAATTAAGAAACCCAAAATGAGCCTGGGGGTGGTGGCGGTGGTGGCGCATGTTTGGGAGGCAGAGACAGGCTCATTGCTGTAAGTTCGAGGCCAGCCTGGTCTACAAAGTGGGTCTAGGACAGCCAAGGCTAACACAGAGAAACCCTATCTCGAAAACCAAAAGAAAAGAAAAGAACAAGAAAGAAAGAAAAAGAAAAGAAAAGAAAGAAAGAAAGAAAGAAAGAAACGTAATCCCAGCACTTGGGAGGCAGAGACAGGCTGATTGCTGTGAGTTCGAGGCCTGGTCTACAGAGCAAGTCCAGGACAGTCAAAGATACACAAAGAAACCCTGTCTTGGAAAACAAAAACAAACCCAACAACAACAAAAGAAACCCAAAATGCCCTGTTTAATAGATGTCTCTATAGGCAAAAACCAAACTACCTCCCAGAGCTCCGCTTTGGAAAAGGAAAGAACCGTGCTGACCACGCCTTTCCCCACAGCACCCCTTCCTTATTCGAAGACCACATCCTTGAGAGGGAGTTCAGCTTTGTGGGGCTCAGAAAAGCACGAGCTTGGAACCTGTTCCTCTTCTGAGGGCCATCCAAAGCAAGAGGGCCAGACTGACTAGGCTGTTCCCGTTAACTGGGGAAAATCTCACTTGCCCTCCCGTGGAAGCCACTTCTGCCTGCCTCAGCCCACGTCTGAATACCCAGGAGCCCTTCTGAACAGAACCTGAGTCCCCCATAGGACAAGCTCGCTGCCTACCTCTAACACTGCCACGTACAACCACCTTTCCCTTATAGTGCCCCAATACAACCTAACAGCCTTGGGTCCAAGCCTCCTCAGGTCAGGAAAATATGGAAGTTTACAAGTGTCAAGACTAACTAATTGTATAGGCCCTACTAGCCTCAAAATGACCACGTTAAGCCAACACCACAAGCCGGGCAGTAGTGGCACACGCCTTTAATCCCAGCACACACATGCAAACTAATAAATAAAGGGTTGGGTTTTTTGTTTGTTTGTTTGTTTGTTTTTGTTTTTTAATTCTAAAGCAACACCAACAAAGAGGTTTTCCTAAAAATTGTCTAAGGTGTGCCAAGCTAAGACCAAGATGTCATCCAGAAAGGTTCCCAAACATCTATATTTAGAAAAAACAAAAACAAAACAAAACTTCTGAGGTTCTCCTCAGAGGACTGACTCCCTGACTCCCTTCAGGAGGAGGACCAGCCTCCCGAGACAGGAGGATGTCATGTTGCTTCAACCTGCTAGGGCAGCATGCACTTTGTCAGTTCCCTCAGCTGCAAACAAAGCCTGGGGCTCGGGAATAAGTCACATGACTGAGCAGCCTGAGTGGCTGGGTGGGCAGCACACTCAGGGAGCCTTGGAGATTCCTTTTTCCACCCCATGGGAACTCCAGCCTCCCTGGCTAACAGTGTAGACTCACCAGAAGATGGTCCCGTCCTGTGGTCTCTTCTGGCTTGGATGGGTAGAGCCAGGCCTGGGCTCTGCAGCCATGTCCAATCTGACAGTGAGATAAGAGTGGAGCAGAGGAGACGGGGATGAGAAGAGGGTGGAGAAGAGTGGGTCACGGGCACACAACAGTGGCCGACCTGGCCTCTGACAAACCCTAGCAGTCCCTATCTAGGGCTGTCCTCAAGCTCCAGGGAGTCATCCTGGACGTTCCCTGAAACAAAGAGAAAAAGGGTCCCCTTTGCGTTTTTCAAAACAGAAACAACCTAGGGTTGGAAAGTTTGCTCTATTTCCTTCAGACCCAAACCCACAGTCATATTAACCTCATTGCGCAGGCCCTGGAGTTTAGGGAGATAGATACCGTCAAAAGGCAGCAGGAAGAATGTCCGCAGCCCTCCTGTCCTCGGAGGAGACACCAGCTCTGGGCTGGACTAATTTTTGAGTGTCCTCCTGCTACCAGCCAGGGATGCAGAGTGTCTGTGTCGGCCACCCTGGCATTAGCCACCACTGCCAGGCCCACGCCCAGCGCCTGCTTCTGTGCTAAGCCTCAAAGAGCCAGGTTGCTGGGAGCCAGGAACCAAAGGGACTTTTAAAAACTTATTTTTTATTATTGAGCCGGGGCACACACCACAGAGTGTGTATGAAGGTGGAACAACTTGCTGGGGTCACAAAGATAAAACTCAGCTTGGCAAGCAAGGGCATCTTTGCCTTCAGATAAATAACCTCCTAGATTTCAGAAAGAGTTTTTTGTTTTGTTGTTTGGTTTTGTTTTGTGTGTTTTTTTTTTTTTTTTCAAGACAGGGTCTCTCTGTGTAGCCTTGGCTGTTCCTGACTTACTTTGTAGACCAGGCTGGCCTCGAACTCACAGTGATCCATCTGCCTCTGCCTCTGCTGGGATTAAAGGCATGTGCCACCATGCCTGGCTTTTGTTTTTAACCTAAAGGAGGCACATTTCTGTCACTCTGAAGGCTGGACAAAGAGAATGAAGTTTAAGGCCAGCCTGGTCTACAGATATGTTTAATATACTTTAATTATATTTCACAAGCATTACTGGCTTTTTGTTTTTGTTTTTCTTTTGTTTTTTGAGACAGGGTTTCTCTGTATAGCCTTGACTATCCTGGGCTCAGTTTGTAGACCAGGCTAGCCTCAAACAGTGATCTGCCTGCCTCTGTCTCCCAACTGCTGGGATTAAAGGTGTGCACCACCATGCCCGGCTCCATTACTGGCTTTTCTAATCACCTTCTGCCTACCCATGTATAATCAAGCCCCATAGTTCAATTTGTAGAGAACGCTGACTGTGCTGCATCCACTTGTGGGACCCTCGACCTTCTGCTCTGCTTTCTTCTCCTGTTTATATAAGACAGGATCTTAGGGGGGCTGGAGAGATGGCTCAGAGGTTAAGAGCACTGACTGCTCTTCCAAAGGTCATGAGTTCAATTCCCAGCAACCACATGTTGGCTCACAACCATCTATAATGAGATTTGTATACATAATAAATAAATAAATCTTTAAAAGACAGGGTCTTAGCTAGTAGACCAAGCTGGCCTCTGATTCATGACCCTCTCACCTAGGTCAGCCACCAGAAAGTCACAGGCATTGACTGCCATACCAAGAAAAGATATTCTAAATTCAAAACAACCTCTTGGCTTACAGTGTGTGTGTGTGTGTGTGTGTGTGTGAGAGAGAGAGAGAGAGAGAGAGAGAGAGAGAGAGAGAGAGAGAGAGAGAGAGAGAGAACATACCCGGAAGCCAAAAAAGGATGTCTGATGTCCTACTCTATCTTATGCCTTTAAGACAGTGTTTCTCACTGCATCGGGAGCTAGACTGGCAGCTGGAAAGTTCCAGCAATTTTCCTGCAGGTGCTTGGCTATGGCTGGTTTTTTATTATTGTTTTTGTTTTTCTGCTTTTTTGGTTTGGTTTGGAATTTACTTGTTTGTTTGTTTATTTATTTATATGGTATTCTCCCTACATGTGAGCCAGCAGGCCAAAAGAGAACACCAGATTACATTATAGATGGTTATGAGCCACCATATGGTTGCTGGGAATTGAACTCAGGACCTTCAGAACAGCCAGTGCTCTTAACCTCTGAGCCATTGCTCCAACTCTGGTTTGCCTTTTTTCATGTGGATTCTGAGATCTAAACTTAAACACGCAGGAGTATCTCTTCAATGGAGGAAATAGATATAGCTACATTTCACCCAGAAAGCTGGGACTAGATGTTGTTAATGGCTTGGTGAATTTTGGTTATCTGTAGAGCTAGACCTCACCCAAATTCCCTAGAATGAATATCTCATATTGATCAGAGGTCATGCCAGATCCTTGGCCAATGTTTCTCAACCTGTGGGTCAAGATCCCTTTGGAGAGTCAAACAACCCTTTCATAGGGATCAAATATCAAATACCCTGCTTATCAGATATTTACTTTATGATGTATAATAGTAACAAAATTACAGTTATGAAGTAGCAATGAAGTAATTTTATGGTTGGGGGTCACCATAACATAAGGAACTGTATTAAAGTGTCGCAGCATTAGGAAAGTTGGGAAACACTGTCCTAGGCCTTTATTTTGCAAAGGTATTTTTCTTTTTTGTTGTTGTTTGTTTGTTTCTTTGTTTGTTTGAGACAGGGTTTCTCTATGTGGCCCTGACTTTCCTGGAATTCATTCTGTAGACCAGGCTGGCCTCAAACTCAGATATCTGCTCTGACAGATGCTGGGGTGAAAGGCATGCAGCCACCACCTCTTGGCTCAAAGGTGAGTCTGTGAAGTCATGCCTGAAGTTTTATTGTGCACCTTGAATTAAAATTATTGTTGTCTGGAAGCTTTTCCCCCCCAAATTCTATTGTGTTTAAATATGTTTATAATAAATCACCTACTATCAGCCGGGCGGTGGTGGCGCATGCCTTTAATCCCAGCACTCAGGAGGCAGAGGCAGGCGGATCGCTGTGAGTTCGAGGCCAGCCTGGTCTACAGAGTGAGTCTAGGCTAGTCAAAGCTACACAGAGAAACTCTGTCTCGAAAAACAAACAAACAAACAAACAAACAAAATCACCTACCATCAGACTCTCTAGAAGTTTGATCAGGCCTGACCAACTAAGCCGGGCTGAACTGAGTTTTCATTTTCACCTCTTCCTGATTTGTTTTTCTGCCTTCCATGATGCTTGCAGGGACTCCTAAAGTATAGAAACCACTCTGACCCACTGAGCCATATTCCTACCCTGCCCCCCTACATTTGTAAAAGAAGGGTTATGGGGAGGTGTGGTTTTGAGACAGGGTTTCTCTGTGTAGCCCTGGCTATCCTGGACTAGCACTGTAGGGTTATGAGGCTTCTTAGGGTTGCCAATTAAACATACCAGTTAAGTGTCAGCTGGAGGCATTTTAAAGAAGAAAATACAAAGGAGCCCTGAGTTCTGCAGCGTGCTTTCTGGTGGATGTGCCGGGTGAAGGAAGCAGAGAACAAAGTTCCTTCCTGGAGAAGGATCCCATGGTTGCTGTTTTGGGCACACTGCCTCCTGATATTGCTGAAAGAAACCACCTCTCTTCCTAGAGACAGCGGGAAGATGGCTCCCTTGGAACTTTGGGGCTGGATGATCTCAACAGGCTAGGAAGTACAGCAGTGACAGTGGCTAGCCTGGGAGAAGGGTCCTGTGGACCTGGGTCCCCCCCCTTGTCCTCTGGACAGATGAGAAATGGAGGGCGTATGTGATCTCAGTCCAGCCCCAGACTCTCTTGTAACCTGGAAGACAGCTCTCCAACAAGGGAGTGGGTCTCCTCAGCAGTGTTTAAATTCGCATCGATAGTAGGGTAGGCAACCAAGGGTCTGAATTAGCGCTCCTCTGAATTGGGACTCCTTTGAACTATTTTCCTCTGAATTGGGACTCCTTTGAACTATTTGTTGATGTGTAATGAAAACAAAAACAGGTGGAACGCCATCCATATTGTCAAATACAAGAGCAGGCTGCATTTTTGGTGATTAATCTGTGCAGTCACACTGGGGTCCCAATAGAAGAACTTCCAGCCTGTTATTTTGAAATTATTTTCATTTTTATTTTATGTTGTTTATGTTTTGTTCTAAAAGGCAGGGTGTTGCTGTCCTGGAACTCACTCAGTCTGTAGACGAGGCTGTCCTCCAACCTACAGAGATCTGCCTGCCTCTGCCTCTGCTGGGGTTAAAGGTGTATGCTACCATCACCAGATCCATTTTTAATTTTTTATTATTGTTGTTATTTTTGTTTTTTGTTTTTGTTTTTGTTTTTGTTTTGAGACAGGGTTTCTCTGTGTAGCCTTGGCTGTCCTGGACTCACTTTGTAGACCAGGCTGGCCTTGAACTCACAGAGATCTGCCTGCCTCTGCCTCCAGAGTGCTGGGATTAAAGGCATTCGCCACCATGCCCGGCTCCATTTTTAATTTTTAAAATGTTAATTATTAGCTAGGAGTGGTGGTGCACACTTTTAATCCTGGCACTTGAGAGGCAGAGTTAAGCAGATCTCTGTGAGTTCGAGGCCAGCCTGGTCTACAAAGAAAGTTCCAAGACAGCCAGGGCTATTACACAGAGAAACCCTGTCTCAAAAAACAAAAACAAAAATTCTTTCTTTCTTTCTTGTGTGCGTTTGTACCTTTACACTTATGCCACAGCATGTGTGCTGAAGTCAAAGGTAACTTGCAGGAGTTGGTTTCTCACCATATGGAACCAAACTGAGACACATCCTACATTCCTGAAAGAAGTTGAAATACCTCTCTCTACCTTCCTTTCCCATACTTCCTTAAAAACCAGGGTCTGGGCTTTCTTTTTTCTTTCTTTTCCTGGTTTCTCGAGACAGGGCTTCTCTGTGTAGCTCTGTAGCCCAGGCTAGTCTCAAACTCACAGAGATCCACCTGCCTCTGCCTCCCCAAGTGGTGGGATTAAAGGCAGGATTAGAGAGGAGGGAGAGAGAGAAAGAGAGAGAGAGAGAGAAGCGAGGAAGAGAGAAACAATCTAGGTAAGAGAGAAGGAGGAGGTGGGTTTGTCCTTTTATATACTGGGCAGGGGCACACCTAGTGGCAGTTAGGTAATGACATCATAGGTTTCTAGGCAGACTGGGGCAGTATGCTAACAGATGGCATGCCTGTCTGATGGGGGTTGGTCTGGTGCTATGTATTCTACTGTTAATTATTTTGCTCCTTGAGGTCGGCTTGCTGTCTTTTACGAGCAGCCTATCACATACCCCAAGGAAAGCTCTGTGACCTTGCCTTCAGAACTATCCCTGATTTGATATATAAAAGGCCTACACACCTGGGGAGGGAGGAAGTGAGAAATAGAGCTAAGGTTCACGGGCCTTGGAGGACAGAGGATCGTAGAAAGGAAAGAGACAGGAGAGTCGGCTGCCATGGGTTAGTGTGGAGAGAACCACGTGGCTGGGAGGAGTCTACTCTGAAGATCCATGTAGGAGAGAAGCAGCCCAGGTGAAAAGCATGTGCAGGTGTTTATGGAATTATAGATGGGGAGTAGCCCAGATAGGAATGATTAAAGCAAATGGCATGGGATGTGGAGCTGGGAGGTGACAAGGTACCTCAGGGGGTTTATATCTGTTTCCCTGCCCCCAGGTGAAATAAAGCTTATTTACAATTCTATCAGGTGTGGTATCGGGTTAATAATAACTGCCATGGGTGCTGGAGAGATGGCTCAGCGGTTAAGAGACTGTCTGCTCTTCCAGAGGTCATGAGTTCAATTCCCAGCACCCACATGGTAGCTCACAACCATCTATGCCCTCTAATGCCCTCTTCTGTCATAAATGGGTACAGGCAGATAGAGCACTCATGTACATGAAATAAATAAACTATTTTTTAAAAACTGCCATAATGGTGGTGTGCACCTTTAATCCCAGCATTTGGAGGGCAAAGGCAGGTGGATCGCTGTGAGTTTGAGGCCAGCCTGGCCTACAAAGCAAGTTCAGGACAGCCAATGTTACAACAGAGAAACCCTGTCTCAAAAGAGAGGAAGAAGAAGAAAGAAAGAAAGAAGAAATTGGTTAGCACAACAAAACAATAACTGCAACAATATAAAAATAAAATACACACAGGAAGAAAAATGTGATCAATTGCAAAGCCAGATGATTCATAGTGTCATTTAATCCTTTGCAAAGACTCTGGTCTGGAAAACACCAGCTGCCCAAGGGAGTTTGATCTGGATGGAGCAGAATAGTTTCCTCTTCAGGCCGCTGCCTCTGGCTTTTGCTTCGGGAGCCAGTGGAAGCCCATCTTTGCAAGTGGAAGCAGGCTGAGGACCCTGGCTCTTCTCTTCCCATGCTAGGCTCCTTTAGGACCCCCTGTTCATTTCCCATGGGCATTGCTACTATCCTACCCAACGTCCAGCAGTGTGCAAGAGCTGAGACCTCTTTGGATGTTGGAGAATCAGTCCCAGCCAGGCCCTTGCTTCACACAGGTGAGCAGTCGGGCAAACTGACTTGTGCTCTCAGGGACTGACAGGAGAGCTGCCTGGCCAGGGTCAGGGTCCAGGCTCCCACTCGGAAATGTGCTTCTGAGCTAGAAAGGAAGAATACAGAATGAGTCCTCCTGTGATGGGGACTCTGCTGTACTCATCTAAAGGTAGCCATCGCTGTGTGCTCTTGGGGAACTCCAAATTCTAATTGGTGGATGCTGGAAGCTGATGTTGGCCCAGGTTTCACTTCTGCCCCCTCCCCCCATAGCTCATTGGGCTGTAGGTAATTAGGGCACAGGAAGGGATCTAACAGATCCCAGGGGATGGCTTTCATGATTGAAGGGAAGGAACCCAGGAGAACTCCTGAGCAAGATGTGGGACCAGTCTTGTTTCTCTGCATGGACATAGTCTTCGATGCTGGGCCATCTTCATCCCCTCGGCCTCAGACAGTTGTGACCACAAGACCCTGGGCAGGAAACCCTCTCCAGCTCTGTGCACTCGGACACATTGTCTACCTACGATTTGGGTGTCCTAGCAACATGGATCAGGCTGTTAGCACATCAGGGGACAGGTAGCAGAGGAGAGGAGCTGAGAACACGGTCTCACCAAACTGACAGATGTAACGGTTTCGAGTTTTACAACGCTGGTCGTTCCAGTTGAAGGCAGCGGATGCTTGCATTTCCACACAGTTCCCAAACCTGTGGGGGCCAGGATAAGCAGCGATAATGTGGAGGAATTAGGAATCCAGTGGAGTCTTAAACCTTCTACCCCATTAGGCCACATGCATTTGTGAGACCCGGACGCATCGCATGCAGATGGGGCTGCTAGGAGCCAATGCCCATTCTGTTCCCCAGATACTGCAGCTCTGCAATGGGAAAACCCTCCCCTCCCCCCACCACGCCAGCCCAGTCCAGCACTTAGCCACAGCAGGAATATACAGGCCCACATCCTTTTTGTGCAAAGAGAATGTACCCCGAAGTCCAGGCATGGTAGGTTGCAGTGAGGGTGTGCTGGGAGAGATATTTGGAGCCCTGGGTGATCACTAACCACCTCTATCTCTGTTATGGCACTCCTGGGCTTTCAAGACCAGCCAGTGCCACATAACCAGAATGTTCTCTGTACAGGACAGCTGGTGGGTAAACTGATGGAGGTACGCATGGAGAATGCGGATGGGTAGATGCCAGAAGTGATGTATCGTTGCAGGCAGTAGGCAGGTGAGGGATGGAGCAACACACCAGCAAGCGCAAATGGCAGTGATAACATGGATGGCACTTTGTGCCTCCCTTACCTGTGTTGGCATCAGCTGGGTCCAGGTTTTCCTGGCACCTAAAACCAGGTAAGGTCCAGCCCTCATAGGCGGGGTAAAGTTTCTCCAGTGGCATCAGGCCCAAGTGGGGAGTGGGCCCAGGGGAGATGAAACATCCTAGACTCACCCCTGGTTGTCAGGCTGCCCAAAGGCAAAGCTGGTGAAGGTCTGATGTTCTCCAGTGGTCCAGCGGAAGGAATCCTTAGCTGCCTTGTAGGTGAGCCCTGGGCCAGGGTAGCCAAGGATGCTCATCATCGGAGAGTCCAGAAGCCTGCTGGATGCCTAAGGCCTTTCAAGCTCCCAGATGTTAAATCTCTCACTCTCTCTCTCTCTCTCCCCCCCCCCCCCCTCTCTCTCTCTCTCTCTCTCTCTCTCTCTCTCCAGATCTCTCCCCAATCTGTGGTTCATCCCACCCGACAACCCTCCTCCCAGGAAAGGAGATTGTCCTGGTCTCCGACGCCTTCCATGCTCCAAACCCTTTCCATATCCTTGCTGTCTATCTGCTCGTGGGTGATGGGGTTGCCATAGTCTGTGTTTCCTGGAGCCTTGTAGGGCTTCGAGCCCTCCCACTTACCACACCCTTCCACCGCCAAGCGCTCACCAATCCAGAAATTTCTGGTCTCAAAGTCACTGTCTGTCACCTCGTTGGTGGTCTCCAGGCGGCCCAGGAAGAAGGCAAGGATGTCTTGCACTTTCTGGCTCTCGATCTGGGCTAGCACCCCACCTTTTCCCTGTAACCCCACTCTGGGTCATATGGGACAGACTGTAGAGTTCAGGCCCCAAAACTTTCTATCCATTCTGTTACCCCCAACATGGCCAGGACCCCAAATGTGTGTGCTGGCTGGGCTGTCATCATCGCCACCCCCAACAACCTCCTGCTCTGAGAACGGAGGTCCTCTTCCTCTCCCCGCCAGACTTCCATTTGTGTGTGCACAAGGCCCACTTGCCGGTTCATAGGTCAACCATGGCACTGCTCTCTCAGAAAGGTTTTGTTTCAGTCACGTGGTATATTAAATATACTTGGACCAGTTGTCAATATTAGCAAGTCAAGAAATAGCAAGGAAAATCTGGGTTTTCTGGCTTTAGAAAACCCTGTGTTCTGGCCATCCTGACCTGATACCCGGGATGTCTGCCACTAGCTGGAGCTGGGTCAGATAGGAATAGGCTGGGGCCTGGGGCCTGGGTGTTAAGTGGGCTCCTGACTCATGTGAGCCTTGAATCTATGACTCCTGCTTCATAATAATGAAGAGAGGAAGGGCCAGGGCAGGTTGAAGGAACTAGCTCTTGTTCCGAAGCCACCCCCATTACAACCCTGTCTGAGGGTTGACAATGACCCTGGGTAGGTAAGGGTCAGCCCTCACCTGACATTTCATCTTGGCTCCATAATAGGTATCTGCCTCGGAAGACACCATGAAGCAGTCTCCATCAATCCTCAGGTCACAGGTGTGAAAAGGAAAGTGCACCTTGGCTGGCAAAATTCACGGGGGAAAAAAACCACAATTTGCATGCTGACCTCAGAATCCTTATCCCCTCCCACCAGGCTGAGCTATATTCAAGGTACTCCAGCCTCTGGAGAACTACTCCAAACTGGAAGTGGGCAGAAGTCAGTGGTGCGCTGGTAAATTTGCAAGTTTGTGGTCTCTCAAGAAAGAGAAAGAAGGCCAGGGTGTGGGGGAGGCAGGGGGGCTGTGCTGGAGAGATGGCTCAGAGGTTAAGAGCACTGGCTCTTCTTCTGAAGGTCCTGAGTTTAATTCCCAGCAACCACATGGAGGCTTACAAGCATCTACAATGAGATCTGGTGGCCTCTTCTGGCCTTAAGGCACACATGCAGACAGAATACTGTAGAATAAATAAATAAATCTTTAAACAACAACAACCAAAAAAAAAAACCCCCCCCAAAACAAAACAAAACAGAGAGAGAGAAAGAGAGAGGGGGGTGGGGTGGGGTAGGGGATGGGGTGGGGGGTGGGGTGGGGGGAGGGGCTGGGGAATTTACAGCTGGCAAGATGGCTCAGTAGGTAAAAGCACTTTTTGCCTGGTCTGTTGTTCTGAGTTCAATCCCCAGTACCCACACGGTGGAAGAGGAGAATCAGCTCCCATAAATTGTCCTCTGACATCCACACCTGCTCTGTGGCACACTCACACAAATAAAATGTCATTAAAAAAAAAAAAGAGTTGGGCTTGGTGGCCCATGCCTGTGATCCCAGCACTTGGGGGAGGCAGAGGCAGGCAGATCTCTGTGAGTTTAAAGCCAGCCTGGTCTACAAAGCAAGCCCAGGACAGCCAGGGTCACAGAGAGAAACCCTGTCTGGAAAAGAAGAAAAAAAAAAAAAATTCATAGCTTGTAGCAATTTGCTGTTTCCATTTGGTATAAATGGAATTTCAATTTCAGGATATTAGTGTGGTTTTCCTGAGCAAGAAGTTGACAGCAGCCTGACACGCGGGCCCTTACAATGAGCTGATCAAGTCAGATCCAGCACCCACACTGAAGAGGGTTCTGAGAACAACCCGGAGTTGGAACTCACTGGCACACTGGGCTCCCCCATAGCCAACGTTGCAGATGCAGGAGCATTCTTCTTCCCGGAACCGGCCGTGCACACACTGCACACTGCACCGCACTGCCAGGACAGAACAGAAGGGGGGTGGAGTGCTCAGCCTCTAACCACGGGGACCCCATGCTGCCCTCCAGGCCAACCATAGCAAGAATACCCTCCCAGAGACAAAGTCCAAGGGGCCTTCCAGCTACTGCCGTGCTTGGCTGCTTGGGTTTGATTCTCATTGTAGAGAGAAGCTGAATTTGACTCTTTTTTTTTTTTTTTTTTTAAATTCAGAGTGTTATTAGGTTGCTCTAGCTGACCTAGAGTTCGCTGCATAGGGCTCATGATAATCCCACTACCTCCCAAGTATTAGGATTATAGCCCTATACATCTTACATTGTATCTATAGCTCAGGGTATGGCACACAGTTGGGGCTCAATGTGTTTTTATTGAATGAACGCATGCAGTGTGAAAACCCAGAGGTCAATACTTTTTTTTTTTTCGAGACAGGTTTTTTTTTTGTTTTTGTTTTTATTTTTGTTTTTGAATCCTTGGCTGTCCTGGACTTGCTGTGTAGACCAGGCTGGCCTCAAACTCACAGTGATCCACCTGCCTCTGCTTCCCTAGTGCTGGGATCAAAGGTGTGTGACATCACGCCCGGCTAGGATCAATACTTTTAATGTACCAGTCACCCCAGCCCTCCAGCTCTCCCACTGTATCAGCTCCAGGACATACCAAAGGACAGGTGTATACCTGCCAAGGTGCATCTCCCTCACTCTTACACCTCAGGGCAGCCTGAACCGGTACAGGGTCCTCACCTTGGCAGTACCTCCCTGTGTAGCCAGGGGGACAGTGACAGTGACAAGTGCTAACATTGAGAAGTCCATGATTTCGGCAGCTCATACGACATGGGTTTCTGGGGACCTCTGGTAAGAAAAGTAGATAGTTCTGAGTACGGCCCTCTTTCCAGCAAGCCAGGCAGGTCCTTTCTTTGGTGCTGAGGCTGAGGCGTCTGGGCTAGTCCCTCAGCCTCCTAGTTCCCATCCCAGGGACACCAATTTTAAGCACCTCACATACCTGCTGCTCTAGGAAAAAGGCAAATTGTGGCATACTCACCACAGAGCCCTCCTGCATGATCCCAGGCCTTGAAGCAGCCTGAGACACTGGCTGTGCAGAGCGAGCACCAGGTGCCTTTCTTATAAGGGGCGATTGTCTTCCCATTAACATCCCAGTTGCCTCTGCGAGAGCAAGCGTCAGAGGGTTCTGCAGACCCTGGCCTTGGGCAGGGCAGGAATGGGTCCTGGCTGCCTGCCTTTCCCATGGGCCTCTTTACCACCTGTGGCCCAGTCAGGGATTCAGGAAACTGGATGTGGCAGGGAAATTAGTTAGGAAACAAAAGATGACTTTTGTATCAATCTTGGACACATTCTCTCAGAGCAGGGTCATGCACCCAGAAAAGAGCATTCATGGGTAAGTCCTGTTCTGCACAGCCGGAACCTGTCATGTCTTCTTCCTGTCTTTCTCTTCCCTCTCACACAGACAAATGGGTAAATGCATTTTAGGTGGCTGGGCGTATAGCTCACCCTGAGTGAAAGTCATCCATCCATCCCTCCCACCTTCAGCCCCAGCCTCCCTAACCTTTCACCCCGCCCAGCCCCATCACCCAGCTTATGGTGAGGGACTTACCCAGGGGAGTAGGCACAGACAAAAGCTTCCATGACTGCCTGGTCCACAAAGCACAGATGCCGCCCACAGCCCAGCTGGCTGGAGGTGGCCCAGACAAGCTGCAGAGAACACAAACAGCTCAACAAGTCTCTCAGGATGGCTTTACTTCAATCTGGGGCATTGCAGCACAGGCAATGTACAGCTGGGGGAGGCTTTGGCCTCAACCAGGCACCCAGACTGCTCCCTTGTCTCCCCGGGGAACCCAGAGAGAGCAGCTATGCTGAGCACAGCCATCAGAATTGAGGTAAGCTTTCGGAATGGGCTCTGAGGGTTACTAACTGTTGAAAGGAGAGAGAGGAGATTATGGACAGCTGGAAAGAGTGACAAAAGAAAGACTTTGGTATCAAGAGCCATGTGTAAGATTGTAAAAAAGGCCACAAGCCTTCACTTCTCCCTATAGACTGATTGTAAATGCGAGACAAAGTCTCTCTCTGCATGCAGCATGCAGCACTGGCTCAGCAATCACTATGTAAAACAGGTTGGCTACAGACTCAGAGTTCCTCCTATCTCTGTTTCCCAGGTCTTGGAATTAAAGGAATGTCCCACCACACTCAGTTTATAGTAGACTGTTCTTTTCTTTTTTTTTAATTTTTAAAATTTATTATGTATACAGCGTTTTGCCTGCATATTCATCTGTATACGAGAAGAAGGCACCAGATTTTGTTATAGATGGTTGTGAGCCACCATGTGGTTGCTGGGAACTGAACTCAGGACCTTTGGAAGAGCAGCCAGTGCTCTTAGCCTCTGAGCCATCTCTCCAGCCTTATAGAGTCTTCTTTTGTGCTGGAGATTTAATCCAGGGCCTGACACATACTGGGCAAGTGACACACCATTGAGCTACATTCCCCCAGTATACAGCCCATCCTTTTTTTTTTTTTAAAGATACTGTGCTGTTTAGGCTGGCCTCAAACTCTCTGTGTACCCAAGAATGACTTTAAACTCTTGGTCCTCCAGCCTCTGCCTCCTGGGAACTAGGATTACAGGCATGCACACATATTGCTTTAATGCAATATGCCTTTTAAGTTTATAATTTTAGAGCTAGAATTATAGTTCAGTGGTAAAGTCTTTTTGTACCATGTGCAACGCTCTAGGTTGGATCACTACTACCATGCACACACAAAATTAAAGAAGAAAAGAATAAGATATAATTTAAGGAAACAAACTAAGAAAAGAAAAAATACTTCAAAACAAACAACCCAGAACCACAATTGAAAACACAACAAAACAAACAAACCCAGCCTTAAGTAACAAAAGCACTAACGCCATACGGTGGCTCACAAGCATTTACAATGAGATCTGGTGTCCTCTTCTGGCCGGTTGCCACACATGCAGGCAGAATATTGTATAAATAATAAATCTTAAAAACAAAACAAAGCCGGGTGTGGTTGCACACGCCTTTAATCCCAGCACTCGGGAGGCAGAGGCAGGCGGATCGCTGTGAGTTCGAGGCCAGCCTGGTCTACAAAGTGAGTCCAGGATGGCCAAGGCTACACAGAGAAACCCTGTCTCGAAAAACCAAAAAAAAAAAAAAAAGAAACTCAAGGTCATCCTGGGCTACATGAGACCCTGTCTCAGAAGACCCACCACCATGAGTTTGAGGCCAGCCTGGCTATTTTGGAAGACCTTATCTAAAAAGGAAGGAAAGAAATTTAGAAGCTCAAAAGCCTTATAGTCATATAATAGGAATGTTTAAAAAGACTCACTTCGTGGCTCAACTTCACTATCATCACGAGTATACCAAAGGTGTCAAAACATGATGAGAATTTTGCTTGCATTATTCCATACTTAGCCACCTTGATAGTATCAGACATATTAGAAAAAACAAACAAACATAATCCCAGCACTCAGGAGGCAGAGGCAGGCGGATCACTGTGAGTTCAAGGTCTACAAAGTGAGTCCAGGACAGTAAGGGCTACACAGAAAAACCCTGTCTTGAAATCCCCCCCCTAAAAACCCAAACAAACAAAAAACAAAAGAAAATAAAACAAAACAATAAATATCTACAGTTGTTGAATGGAGGAGAAAAAGAAGGAAAGTTTCTTGAGAATGTTGTATCTGAACTTGAGAAAGGTTCATGTGAGGAGGGGCGGAGGGAAAATGGGAGGCACAGGGCTCTAGTCTAGCCTCTTCTAAGATGACTGGCGAGACCATGCCCTAGTCTTATCTGCAGTACACTCACCTGTGTGTAGTGGGTGCAGGTGGCATTGTGGGCACACTCGGTGTCCCCATGTCTATACTGCAGCCCTTCAGCAAACCAGAGGTTGACCACTTCGACAAAGGATGCTGAGCCCATCGGCAATAGTTGCACATTCCATCCCACTTGTGGGGTGTGCCGTGGGGTAGATGCCAGGTTTGGGGTGGCTGAAGCACCGCAGAGGGCTGCCTTTGCTTGAGCTAGTTGAGCCAGGTTCTCGCTCCAGTCCTGGGAGGGGCACAAACAAAGACATCCTCGGGTGGTACGTTCACTTCTCTTCCAGGTGTTGTGTGACAAAAGCAGCTTAGAGGAGAAAAGGCTTGTTCAGCTCACAAGTGCCAGCCCATCACTGCTGAGAACTCAAGGTGTCAGGAACCTGAAGCTGCTTGTTACATCCACAGTCAAAGAGCAGAGAGAAAACGAAGGCATGCATGCTTGCGCTTAGCTCCATGCCTTCTTTCCCCTGGTCCTACAGTCCGGGACTCAAACCTAGGGAATGGTGCCACCCACATTTTTCTTTTTTTTTTTGCTTGGTGTTTTTGAGACAGGGTCTCTCTGTGAGGCCCTGGCAGTCTTGTAACTTAATATGTAGACCTGGCTTGGCCTAAAACAGAGATCTGTCTGCCTTTTCCTCCCATGTTTTGGCATTAAAGGCACGTACTACGCTCAACTGGTGTCACCCATTTTTAAATAGTTAACATACTCAAGACAGTCTACCACAGACGTGCCCAAGATCTAACCTAATCTAGACAATTGTTCAAATAAATTCCTTTTCTGGGTGATTCTGTTACACCCAATCAAAAGTACAATCAATCAAAAGTAACCATTACAACTGGCCTTTGGGAAACGGGGCAGCTAACAGGCAATGAGTCATTTCCCTACTGTCTCTGAATATCTGTGTGGTGCCAGAGCATACTTAGCAAAGAGCCATGCTTGCCTGCCTAATGATCAGCACTGTTTTCTTTGCTGCACAGAGCCACAGGACCTCTGGAGCTGCCCAAGATATGCCAGGAAAGCAAATTATGCCTCCATCATCCTGAGTCTTGTGTAAACACCTTCAGCCCTACCTTGGGAACAACACCAGCCCAGACATGTTCTGCAGTCTAATAATCTGAGCCTGGGCAGTGCCCAGACTTTACAGGTTGGCTGGCTGTGTTTTCTTTTAAGAGCTGGCCCTGGCCACAGTCAGAAGAACTCTGCTGCTCCCATCCGGGCAAATGTGATTTTTCCAGGCCTTTAAGTTAAGCAAAGGGCCCCAAGAAAGGCACAAATTACCAGCTAGCTAATCATACCCTGACCTGCAGGGTCCTGGGGTAGAAAGATTCACTGCCAGGCACTACAACTTGGAAAATCCTGACTGCTCAGGACATGGGCATGGGGGTACGGGGTGGGGGAGAGACAGAGCCACTTAGAGCAGGGCAGGGGAGAAAAGCTGACCACTTCCTCCTGGCCCTCCCCCACCTCCTGGGAAACTGACCCCTGAGTTCTCAAGGTCACCACCCACCGGTGCCTGTCCTCCTCTGAGGACTTTATGGAAGGCAGCCATGGGGAACCTTGCCCTCCCTTACCCATTCCACCCTTGTTCCCAGGCCTGTTCACATGGACTGGGGCTACTGGGGTCCCAGACTATGAGGGCAGTATGTCTGAGCCCCCAAGATGATCAGCCCCAAGTCTGCTGCAGCCTTTATCATGGAGGTTCTAAATTGCAAATAAAGGAATGAGTGAGGTACATGGGAGAGGCCCCCAATACTTCCTTGATAAACCGTGGTCACATACCAGTCCCCCCACAGCCCAGTGGGAGGCTATTCTCTCCCTGTTCTTCACTTCTCCCTTTTTGCTGAATCCCTTTGTGTAGCTCCCCCAACCCCACCCCAACCCCTGCCCCCCCAAAACCCCTACCCAACCAGAAGGAGGGAACCCTGGCTCCTTCCATATCTGTTGATATCCGTGGCAACAGGATGCCAGGAAAGGCAGGTTTGTCCTTAATATTAGTGTGAGTTGCTTAGTACCCTGACCTCCTATACCAAGGGCTTTCCCTGAGAGAAGAAGCTACATAGGTCCGCAGTAACCAAGACCACTGTGGGCTCCCTGCCCCCCACCATAAAAGGGGACCTGACATTGGCAAGGCCTCCTGAGCTCACTCTGGGCCTCAGTTCCTATCACAGTCCTCTCAATACACAGAAGTTGGGCATACTCACCATTCTCTGCATGTTGGCTGCAGGAGGCTGGACCTGGCTTCGCAGGCGGTTGTGCACGGAGAGGACTAAGAAACCCTCCTTCCTGCTCAGGGCTGGAGGCCAGGAGAGAAGGTTAGCCCAATGACCAGCAGCACCTGGGACGTCGCCATTGCCAGGTGAGAGAGCAACCCCATCCCAAGGACACAGATCTGAGATGAGGAGCAGGTGTGTAGGGGGAGAACTCCCAGCACAGAGATGGAGGGAGGCCAGCCGAGAGACAGGAGACAGAGAGAGTATATAGCAATGCTCAGGCGTGGGGGAGACAATGGAGAAATAAAAGACTCATCTTTGGACTAGAAGCAAGCCCCAGCTGCAACTCCTTTCTTTTATTTTTTTGGTTTTTCGAGACAGGGTTTCTCTGTGTAGCCTTAGCTGTCCTGGACTCCCTTTGTAGGCCAGGCTGGCCTCGAACTCATAGCCTGCCTCTGCCTCCCTAGTGCTGGGATTAAAGGCATGTGCCAACACCGCCCAGTTTTGCAGCTCCTTTCTACCACTGTGTTTCTTCTGAGGTCTTAGCTGCACTCTCTAAGCAGTATCATTGCTTAAGCTCAACCCTGGACCCGTCTGCTTCATCCTTTTGCCTCCCTGCTATCTTTCCGTCATGTCCCCTTGAATTGTTCTAATGCGTCCCCATCATATCACATCTGCATAACATAGGGTTCAGTCCTGGCCCCTAGAAACCCCTTGGTACCCCTTCTTTGGGTTCACAACAGTATCTCCACCCCTATCTTTGCCCAGCTATTCCCTTACCTGGGAGCGTAGGAGCTTGCTCTGGCAGCTGGGGTAGCTGCACTTCTGTCCAGGTGATGCCCAGGAGAGACAGGAGCACAAACAAGAGACCAAGCCATCGTCTCTGGCTCCCCAGCCCCAGGGAGGGCTCCGGTTGAATCATTGGCCTGCCTGGCACTACGGACATGGCTTCTCTCAGCTGTCCAGCCACCTTCTCAGGCTTCATGAAGCTATTCACAGTCTCAAGGAGTCAGGCTAAGCTGCCAGACAAAAGGAGGAGGAGGTTCGTGAGTTATCAGTGTGTCCAAACAGCCTCCCCTCAGCCGTGCACTGGCTTCATAAGAGACATAGTGCCCTTCTAACTCCAGCTTTAGTGTCTGGCCAGCTTGCTTCACAACAGAGCAGGGCTGTGTGCACTGACCCTGTGGCCCCTGCTAATCATTGCAGGATTATTAGCACCCCGAGGGAGCCCCCGAAGACCCTGCTGATTGGCCTACAGACATTCCAGGGCTGTGGATTAGCAGCCGATGGCTGTACTCTGGCAGGGACAATGTCCTGCAAGCCCATGGACAGCTTCTATTCCCCAGCCCCAGTCAAAGGGTGGAGGCTGGGACTTTGGCAGTGGGCCCAAAAGGCAGGCAGGAACCGGACAAGACCCCAGGGGAGTTCTTTCCTTTCTTGGGATGCTCATCTCAAACCCCCTATTCATGAATTAAACATAAAGCAGGAAGTAACTGGTCACCAGACAGATGCCACTGGTGGGAGCCTAGAGGAGCAAGCTGGGGCTGTACCTTCAGGAAGAAAGATGTGCCTTGCTTCTGTACGTCAGGACAGTGTGTGAGGATATGGCTACCCCCAGGCCTCATGATTTTGGGCCAAGACAGGGGCAAAGCTGACAGAGAGGAGAGCATGTGATGGATGATGCCCTCCGCTGACTTGAGTCCTGCCGTGAGCAAGCCTGCCTCTAAACAAACAGGCCACCGTGGGGCAGGAAGGCAGCAAATTGCCATGGTATTTAAGGCCTAGCTGAAGTCTGCACAATCCCACCAGAATCACTGAATTTCTACTACTGTCCAATCAAAGGCTGACAAGTGCCCCTAGCCAAAGGCCTACCAAGTTTACTCAGCCATTCTAAAGCACAACCTTGCAAAGTATGCTTTGTCTTTTTGGAATTGGTGTAGTCCCTAACCCTGGGGTCAGCACTCTCTCAGATGTCAACTCGTTGGGTTTTCTCCTTCTACTGTTTTTGTTTTTCCAGACAGGGTTTCTCTGTGTAATAGAGCCCTGACTCTCCTAGACTCACTTTGTATACCAGGCTGGCCCTGAACTCACAGTGATCCGCCTGCCTCTGCCTCCTGAGTGCTGGGATTAAAGGAGTGTGCCACCACACCAGGCTCCTGGCTTCTTTTTCTACTGTTGTTCCCAGGAGTCAAACTTGAATCACCCAGCTTGGTGACAGGGACCGTTTCCACTGAGCTATCTCGCCAACCCCATAGTCACCCTTTCAACAGAGCTTATAAAGCATGTTTATAAATGTAACGTATATTCGTGCCACAATTACCTTGCATTGGTGCCATCTGGCAGATGGGGTAGCAGGACACAGTGAGCCTCAGGGACTTGCCCACATCACCTCCCAGCTAATCAGGGCCTCTACATTTACGTTCCCAGGGTGTTAATTTACGTATGTAGTGGTTCTCTCAGAGTGCAGTTTTCAATGGTTTTGCTTTATGCTGGTGATAAATGACCCGACTCCTGCTCCTGGGCTCCGGTGGCTCATTGTCATTGGGCTTTGGATTGGATAGGAGGAAGATCCTGAGACTATGAAGGTATGCTTCCGTGGGGTTGGGGATTTAGCTCAGTGGTAGGGCACTTGCCTAGCAAGCACAGGCCCTGGGTTCGGTCCTCAGCTCTAGGGCAGGGAGTGGGGGAGGGAAAGACATGCTTCTGTGTCTGGCTTTATGTAGGCTCTGAGAATTTGAGCGTGGGTTCTTATGCTTGCACAGCAGCTCTCCTTCTCTGTGTTTGTGTGTCTCTGTGTGTGTGCCAGGATCTCACTATTTACTCACGGATGGCTTGGTATTTGATATGTAGCCCAGGGTGACCTCAGACTTATAGCGATCCCCTTGTCTCAGCTTCCCAAGTGCCTGGGTTACAGTTGTGTGTGATTATACTGAGTTTGCTTTGTTTGTTTGTTTTTTTTTTTTTGTTTTACTATGAATTGAACCTAAGGCTCATGCTTGCTAGGGAAACACTCTACCACTGAGCTATATCCTCAGTCTTCCCAATCACTTTTTATTGTTGGGATATATATATATATGTGTGTGTGTGTGTGTGTGTGTGTGTGTGTGTGTGTGTGTAAACATATACACATATACATATCTATATGTATACAATATATCTCTATATAAGATAGCACATATATTTCTTCATTTGGCTTTAGTTTTGTTGTTGTTGTTGTTGCTGCTGTTGTTTTCCACTCTTTATTTTGAGGCAGTCTAAATGAATATCCCAGATTGGCCTTGCAGCCCATGGGCTTACGGTGTAGCTCAGTTGTTACAGTGTTTGTCAAGCATGCATGAATCCCTGTGTTCAATCCCCAGCACCATGTAAAGGTGGTGTAACGACACATGCCTGTCCTCCCAATACTCCAGAGGTAGGTGCTGGAGGTAAAGAGGTCAAATTAGAAGTCAGTCTGGGCTGCAAGCGACCTTGTATTTATTCCATCTCTTTCAACAAGAACAAAGAAACAAACACAACACAACAGTAACAAACCAAGCTGCAGTCCTGCAGCAGCCTCCCAAGTTGCTGGGGTTACAGGCTGGAACCATCAGTCCGACTGCGTCTCTATTTCAGGGCTCCCTCATCTCTGTTCCTCTTTCATAGAGTCACTCGGAGTTATCGGCTCCATGGAAAGATTTTATTGGTCGGATTTGAGTTTCTAATGAGTCTTAACAGTTCACTTAGTGAATAAAGGATGCAGGAGACCAGGTCACTTCAATCCACGGGCCCCAGCGCCACCCCGTGGTCAGTGTGAGGACATAGGCAGGAGTAGGGCCCATCTGGTCTGTGAGGCAATTACAGGTAGTCCTCGTTTTTAAAATTGCCAGATGATCTTTTAAGAAACTTTAAAACGACTGGCTGCTCGGAAAAGCCATCTTTGCCTTGTTCCCGGGTTCTGCTCCGTGCTCGCTGCAGCCACCTTCGTCTTCTGCTTCCTCTTCCAGCTCGGACTCCAGCAGCTTCGTGGGCAGAGTCCTCTTTCTCACTCCCTGCATCGGACCACAGGTGTGCCCCATCATGTCAGACACCACTTCTGAGATCACCATCAAGGACTTGGAGAAGGAAGTCGTGGAGGAGGCAGGAAATGGAAGAGACGCACCTGCCCATGGGAATGCTGGGAAGAAAAAGGTGGGGAGGAAGAGAAGAAGGTGGCGGCGAGGGAGAGGACTGAGGTGAGGAAACTGATGGCCCTACGGGCAAGCGGATAGCTGAAGAAGAGGATGAGGTTGACACTAAGAAGCAGAAGACTGATGAGGATGGTTAGACGGCACAAAGGAAAAGCTAAACCTAAGGCCACCACGACCTATTCATTCGCCACTTCCTGTCTCCAAACTTCCCGGGCCCTGCTTTTTTTCTTAAAAATACTTCAAAAGGGAAATTTGTTTGTAGTTTTATTTACATTTTATATTCTTGTACACATTAGGGGTCAGCCATCTTTTGTTTTTGTTTTTTGAGACAGGGTTTCTCTGTGTAGCCTTGGCTGTCCTGGACTCACTTTGTAGCCCAGGTTTGCCTCGAATTCACAGCATTCTACCTGCCTCTGCCGCCTGAGTGCTGGTATTAAAGGCGTGCACCACCACGCCCAGCTAAAAACCCAGTCTTACCCAAGCATTCTAGTACCATTTTGTGTGTGTGTCCTTAGCTGTACTATAAATAGTTGGTTTGTACGAGATAGTTAAAAGGCCAAAGATAAAAGATTTCTCTTCCCGTGTGTGTGTGTGTGTGTGTGTGTGTGTGTGTGTGTGTGTGTGTGTGTGTTTTGTCTGTGAAGTGGCTGTTTATTATCTTTTGGCCTGTTTGATGTACGCTTGAAACAATGTTTAACAATAAACCAGAATTAAAAGAAAAGAAAAGAAACCTTAACACTCCCTCAGCTGAGATTCCTTGTCAGCTGTTTGTACTTCTGAATCGGTGAAGGAGGTCTCGTGGTCTCAGGAGGTCACCCTGAGTGTACGGAGGCTTCTGGAAGTCCGTGAAGGGGCGTGCCACCTGTGCAGCGATGGGGGCAGTCATCTGTGCTGGCCTGAGACCTTTTGGAGCCACCCATGTTCCTGTAACCTCTCAACCATGCTCTGTAGGTAAGCCAAATGAATTCATTCCGTTGTCAAACTGGCCTTTGGTGGCATCATTACTTTGCTCTGTCACTTGTTCCCTTTCTGAGGTAGTTAGGCATTCCCGTCTCCTCAGGAAGACAAATAAAGGGGATAGTAGAAAGGAAGACAGGCAGGGTGAAGGTGCACAGCCCTTTAATCCCGGCACTAGGGAGTCAGAGACAGGGGAACCTCTTTGACTCCAAAGCCTTTCTAGGGAATTTTAGGCCAGCCAGGTTTATATAGTAAGATCCTGTCTCAAAAAGCAGAGCTGGAGAGGGCTGGAGAGATGGCTCAGAGGTTAAGCGTATTGACTGCTCCTCTGGAGGTCCTGAGTTCAATTCCCAGCAGCCACAGGGTGGCTTCCAACCATCTATGTGATCTGATGTCCTCTTCTGGCCTGCAGATGTACATACAGGCACTCAAGTCCTCCTCCCATGCTAGCTTACAATCATTCATAGTTCTGGTTCTGGAGGATCCAATACCTTTTCTGGATTCTACAGGAATTAGGTACAGGAATTAGGTGGGGGATGGAGAGATGGCTTAGAGCTAAAGAGCATTGGATCTTCTTCCAAAGGTCCTGAGCTCAAATCCCAGCAACCACATGGTGGCTCGTAACAATGAGATACGATGCCCTCTTCTGGCATGGAGGCACACATGCAGGCAAAGTACTATATAAACAGTAAATAAATCTTTAAAAAATACATGCAGATGCATGCACACACACATACACGCACACATTAAATCTAGAAAGCATTTTAGAAAAGATTTATTCTTATGTGCATTGGTGTTTGGTGTTTTGCCTCCATGTATGTCTGTTTGAAGTTATCAGATTCCCTGAAGCTGGAGTTAGGCAGTTCTGAGCTGCCATGTGTGGGCTGGGATCTGCACCTAGGCCCTCTGGAAGATCAGGCAATCAGTGCTCTTAACCACTGAGCAATTGCTCCAGACCCCTAAAAAGGTTTCTTAAAAAAATGAAAGAAGGGCTGGGTGTGGTGGCTCACGCACTCGGGAGACAGAGACAGGTGGATCTCTATGTGTTAGAGGGCAGACTGGTCCACAGAGCTAGTTCCAAGTCAGCTAGAGCTACAGGGAGAAACATTGTCTCAAAAACAAACAAACAAAGAGACAAACAAAAAATTTGCTAACTCTAAAAGCTCTTTACCTTCTGGTAAGATTTGTTCTTTGTAATTTCTTAGTTTTGAGTGCATTCAAGAGGACTAGAGTGGGTTTTCTGTTGTTTTTTTCTCATTTGTTTCATGTTTTTGCTGGTATTAGGCATTGATCCTAGGTCCTCACGTGTGCCAAGCTCACAATTACTGAGTGACAGCCCCAGCTCTATTTTTATAATTTTGCCTTTTCTTTTTTCCATAAATCACTGGAGGTGTTCCTTGGTTGGCTCCTGACTTCTCTATGCTAAAAAATCCCTTGGAGAATCAAATGTTTTGTGTAAAAGATGTTTCTTGGAAGATTTTTTTTAAGTTTCATTTTTTGAAATATTTTTATTAAACATTTCTTATTTTTTACATATACATTTATATTATTACATACAAAACGTTTCTTTTAGTCAATCTATCTTATTTACGGAGTTTTATTCCTTCAGGAGTGTACCCTATACAACCTCCTATCTTTAAACTATATTATCTAGAGACACATGTATTTTATTATATGTATGTTTTTAGTGTATATATGTGCATTATTTCAGTATGCATTTAATGTGTATGTTTAATTATATATCTGTGGGTTTTTTTTAATTTTAATTTTTGTGTTCATTGATGTTTTGCTTGCATTGGGTACCAGATCCTCTGGAACTGGAGTCACAGGTAGTTGTGAGCTGCCATATGGATGCTGGGAATTGAACCTAGGTTCTCTAGGAGAGCAGCTGGTGCTCTTAACTGCTGAGCCATCTCTTCAGCTCTGTTTCTTGGAGGGTTTGAATGCACTTAACATTTTGTCCTTTGAAAACATACTTGGCATCCTTGTTTATGTGTTTGTCAAGGTCAGAGATTGCAAGACTGGGAAGATATTTTTAGAGCTTGTTTCTAAAGATCCGTGCCAGGATGTTTTCTGGATACAGGAACTGGAGACAGAGCACCTTTCCATAGGTTGGTCCTAGTGCCTTGCATTCTAGAATGTCAGGTGGCTCTAGGTAGTAATAGTGAGAAACAAGGGAAGTTTATTTTTGGACTGTAGACTCCCATCAGCCCACCCAGTCTTTCCTTCCCCAGAACAGATAAGTGGAAAGCAATGTAGCTCATTTCATGAAAGGGTTTCCTAGTTTACCCTTAGCCCTTCCCTCAAATCTTAGAGTCTGTCAGACACCCCTGTAACTTACTTGTGCTTATGAGTGGTACTTCCCCTCAGCTCACTTCTCTTCCTGTGTAGAGTTACCATGTGGTGTTGAGAACTTTCCTGATGCTTGAGAAGATGGAATTAAGAAGCTGGCTGACAGCTGGCTGTGGTGGTGTACACCTATAGTCCCAGCACTCGGGAGGCAGAGGCTGGTGGATCACTGTGAGGCCAGCCTGGTCTACAAAGCGAGTCCAGGCCAAACAAGGCTACACAGAGAAACCCTGTCTTGATAAACAAAAACAAAAACAAAGAAAGAAGCTAGCTGACTGAGCTGAGTGTAGTGGCTTATGTCTTTGATCCCAGCACTACAGGAGGAAAAGGCAATCAGATCTCTGCAAATTCAAGGTCAGCCTGGCCTACATTGTGGGGACAGCCAGAGCTACACAAACCCTATCTGGAAACCAACACAAAAAAGAAGCTAGCTGACTGGGCATTTCGGCTTTCTCTGAATATGTGTTGACACTCTCTATACTTCCAGCTTCTACTTTCATTTAATAGTTTTCCTATTACTAGGTGTTTTAAATGAGTATGTTGCTGTTAGTTTAACAGTACGGCCAAATATTTATGACTAGGCTATAGTTATTACAGCAGTATTTTCTTTTTTTTTTTTCCACAGCAGTATTTTCTAACCCACAATTAATAAAGACATAGACACTGGTTGTATTTAATTAAAATAGCCTTGATTTACCTGGGGTAGGTGTTAGGATTCTGTTTCAGTTGACCTACCTGCCACAGGGGTGGGGTGGTGTGGTGTGGGGTGTGGGTTGTGGGGGGCTGGGGGGTAAGGGGATGGGCTTTGGGGGTGTGGTCTTGCCCAGAGCTATATAAAAGGACAGTCCTACCTTGCCCCCCCTTCCTCTTTTACTCTTCCTCTCTTCCTCTGTCTCTGTCTCTGTGCTTCTCTCTCTCTCTGGGGTACCCCTTCCCCTTTTCCTTCTCCCCCATGCTCATGTAATGAACTTCATATAATAAAATATCTTCTGCCTGGTACCTTATCATATCTTATTGCCTTATATCTTATATTAAACATAAAAGCAGGGCAGATATCAATCCCCTAAACTACCTTCCATATCTCCCAGCCCCCATCTCATGCCATATACTTCTTTTTTTTTGTTGTTGTTGTTGTTGTTGTTGTTTTTTGAGACAGGGTTTCTCTGGGTAGCCTTGGCGATCCTGGACTCACTTTGTAGACCAGGCTGGCCTCGAACTCACAGCGATCCGCCTGCCTCTGCCTCCCAAGTGCTGGGATTAAAGGTGTGCGCCACCACGCCCGGCATGCCATATACTTCTAATTTCTACTGAGCTACCCTCTATCCATAATCCCAAAATATTTCCTAATGTTGTCCAGCTCCTCCATCCATGCCTCCATCAGGCCACCTGCTCTCTCCACCTAACCCATTGCTGTGGTCTTCTCCCTTCTCCTTCAGGACCTGTCTGCTTCCCTTTTCCCAAAATCCTCTCTGTCTTCCAAGCCCAAGAACCTTCTCTCTGCCCCTTCCTTCTGCCTTGCCCAGGTGTAGGCCTTTTATTCAACCAATCAGGGAGGCAAGCTTCAGGGCAGCAACTTGTTCTTGGGATCCAGTAATTAACATAAAAATGCATAGTGTTAGGCCAACCTTTAACATGAAGAAATGAAGTTTTGTTTTGTTTTGAGACAGGGTTTCCCTGTGTAGCCTTCGCTGTCCTAGACTCGCTTTGTAGACCAGGCTGGCCTTGAACTCACAGAGATCCACCTGTCTCTCATAACACTTAATTTAAAATGTCCACCATTTGTAGTAAATTGGTACTATGTATCATTTCCCATCTCAAAGGATGCCCTGTCCATAAAGCCCTTGGCATCTTTTGTTTTGTTTTGTTTTTGTATATGAGACAGGGTTTCTCTGTGTGTAGCCTTGGCTATCCTAGACTCGCTTTGTAGACCAGGCTGGCCTCGAACTCACAGAGATCTGCTTGCCTCTGCCTCCCAAGTGCTGGGATTAAAGGCGTGTGCCACCATTCCTGGCTCCCCTCTGCATCTTGATACTAAATTGTAAAGTTTTGAAAACCAAAGTAAGAAAGGTACACACTTGAGTCTGACTCTCCATGCTGTGTGGAACTGGCTGTGGAGAGTGTCTCCCTTCTTCCTCCTGCGCCTAGTGTTGCTGACAATACACTTCACTGCAGTCTACCCTTGACTCATAGTAAGGACTGATGTGACTCAGCCCCATACGCATGTCTGCCCATGTTCATATTGAAGCCGAATGGAAGGTATGTGCGCGCCTTTCCATATCCAAGGAAGAACGACCTTGTCAGAGAGAAGCAGCTGGTATCCTTTCACTGCCTGAGTACCTTCCATGCATGGTCCACAGGGCACTGTGGCTGCACCTGCTGCCTGCTGTGCACCTGTTTCCTAGAGACTGTGTCAAACTGACTGACTGATGACCTACAGATGGCCATCATCTCTACTTCTGTGGCTTCCTGTAGTGCTTCCCTCCCACTTCTCTCCAGGGTCTCATGTAGCCAGGCTGGCCTTGAACTCTTGAACCTTTTGAGTGTTGGGATCACAAGCATGAGCCACCATGCCCAACACTCCTGGTAATTTTTGTTTGGCTTTTTTCGAGACAGGGTTTCTCTGTGTTAGTCTTGGCTGTCCTGGACTTGCTTTGTAGACCAGGATGGCCTGGAACTCAACAGTCATCCACCTGCCTCTGACTCCACAGTGCTGAGATTAAAGAGGTGAGCCACCACCACCTAGCACTAGCAATTTTTTATAAGCATGACAGTCATATTAGATTAGGGCACACCTAAGGACCTTATTTAACCTCAAATACCTTTTTAAAGACACCTTCTCCTGCCAAGAAATGGTGGCACATGCCTTTAATCCCAGCATTCAGAAAGCAGAGGCAAGCCGGGCATGGTGACACATGCCTTTAATCCCAGCACTTGGGAGGCAGAGGCAGGTGGATCACTGTGAGTTCGAGGTGGTCTACAAAGCGAGTCCAGGACAGCCAAGGCTACACAGAGAAACCCTGTCTTGAAAAACCAACCAAACAAAAAACCAACCCCCCCCCCCCTCCGCCACTTCTCTAAATCCTGGCACTCTAGATAATCTAGGACCAAGCAGGTGTGATACTAGGGCCTGAGGCTGGATTTCATCTGGTCACTGCCTTGAGAAATGTCCTCTTGACACTTTTCCTCCTGTGCTGTGGAAAGCTCAAAACTTAAGAGTATTTTTTTCTTTTTCCCTTTTTTTTTGGGTGGTGGTGGTTCTCTGTGTAGCCTTGGCTGTCCTGGACTTGCTTTGCTTTGTAGAGCAGGCTGGCCTTGACCTCTGCCTCCCAGAGTGCTGGTATTATAGGTTATGGGCCACCATGCCCAGCTTAATTTATATTTTGTTTTTTGAGACAGGGTTTCTTGGTGTAACCATGGCTGTCCTGGTCTCACTTTGTAGACCAGGCTGGCCTTGAACTCAGAGGCTTGAAGTAAAGAACGGCAACTAAAGAGTTAAGGCAAAGGTGCCCTGGCATCGCACCATTTCTAGTTATGGGTACAAAGGATGTATTTACTGGGTGTTGAAGGTGCTGAGAAGCTGCGCCTGAGTAAGGTTTGGACCTCAAGAGATCAGGAGGCCGCGTCTACACCAGTGCAAGAGCACCCAGCGAACACACATATTTGAGCTGGTGACGAGCTCTGAGAAGGAAAGAAAACTGGGCGACTGTGAGCTGGAGGGGATGGAAGGTAGATGTTTCTGAGGTTCCAGTAAACAAAGCCTCTTCCCTCCGGGCAGAGACGAGCTGGGAAGGCGCAAGGAGGAAGCTGGGAAGTCAGGTCGCTGCTTCGGCCTCCGAGGTCCAGCCAGGCCCGCAGAACAGCTTAGCGATGGGCTCTGCCAAAGCCTGGCACGGGAAGGCCTCAAGCGACGTGCAGGGACAGAGAAGAGCGCGACCACCGGCCCGACATGTGGCTCCGGGCTGCGGACCCACCGCAGCAGGCCCGCGGCTCAGGCCTGCAGGCGGACGGCCACCCGAACTGCCCGCGCTGGGTCGAGACTGTATCCAGGCTCCGATGCCCGGGCTCTGCGCAGAAACGGAGCCGGAGGCGGAGGCTTCGCGGGAGGGGCGGGGCCTGGCGAGACCCAAACAAGCCCACGTGCGGGCCGGCCCGCCGCGGTGACGTCACGGCGCGCTGGCGCGCGCGCCGGCCTTACCCTTGCCGCGGGCCGTAAAGCGCGGAAGGTCGCGGGCCCCTGCGGTCCCGGAACTTCCAGCTCTGCGTCCCGCCCCCTCCCCATGCCCTGTCCCCCTTTCCGGCCGGCGCAGACCCTCTTCTGCCGTTGAGTTGCGCTTCACTTTGGCCGGGCGTTGCTGAGCGCGCTGCCCGCAAAGCCGCGGGCCCCTGAGGTAAGAAGGCGGGCTACGACCTGCCGGTCCGGGCGGCCTCGTCGTCCCGTGCACTCCTGCGTTCCCCACCCCCCTGTCCTCTGAGCTTGGCCTCCGGCTCCCGGCTCTTCCTCCTGGTCTCTGAGGCGGTGCGCTTGGGCGCCAGAATTCAGCCAGCGGAGCTGTGCGGGCCTCGGGGATCCGCTCCGGCTGCCCGGGGCCGGCGCGCGGGCTCTCCCAGGGCGGCCGGGCCTCGGGGCTGGCTGCTGCCGGGCGGGCGCGCACCTGCTGTCACAGCCAGCTGGGCTCTTGCCTCTCTGCAGGTGGAATTGCTTTCCCACCGTGAAACGTCAGAGACTGAGTCAGGGCGGTGGGGTTCCCAGTGGGCGACTTGAGGGGACTGTTGTGTCTGATCCTGAGGTTCCAGGCCACGCTCTCCAAACCTTCTTTCAACATTTATGCAGTCCGGCGATGTGGTCCAGAGTCTAGTTGTAAAGACATCCTTTTAAGTGTCCGCTTTTTGGTGGCAGGGACTTGTGTCATTTTCTTAAACTCTGTTGAGCATCCAGTTCATTTGCTGAAAAAAAAAAAAAATACACCATCCTGAATCCGCAGGATCATACTGTTCAGAGGCAGATTCTGTTGCTTTTAAACGTGTCCTGGTGATTCCTGTGAGCTACGTGTGGGAGATCGATCAGTCTACATTCTGCCTTCTTTCTGTGGCCTGTGGCTCGAGCTGTTTCCAGAGGAAGAGTTCAGGAGTTGTTAAAACTGTCACTGTTTCTGCCTTTGAAAGACAGTGTCTCGCACTGTAGCCCAGGCTCACCTGGAACCTGGGACATTGCTCCGGATGTAGCGTCCGGTGTGGTGGGAATTACAGGTGTGAGCACTTAATGGCAGCATAGGGCTGTCACCTTGTTGTGTAAGATCTGAGCGGAATCAGTCTGGGTCTTAAGGTTATTGGATGTTATTCTTACTAGTGGAGATATAGTTATTTTCATGAATTTCAAGAAAATAAAAAAATTTAAAAACTTGCTGATGTTTCATTTTGAGTGAGTTTGAGGTCTTCAGTGCCTGTTTTCCTAGCTTTACCTCCTTTTCCTGTGGAGCTTTGCTTTGGTTTTGCTGCCAGACCTTCTTGAGTAGATTTTCATACCATCTCTTCCTGGTGTACTGCTTTCTTTTTTAAGTTACTTAAAATAAATAAATAGATAGGTATTCATTTTATTTTATGAGTGTTTTGTCTACGTGTATGTTTGTGCACCATGTGCTTGCTTGCTGCCCACGAAAGTCAGAAGAGGGCATTGAATTCACTGGAATTGAAGTTACAGACGATTGTGAGCCCCACCCCCACCCCCGTGTGGTGCTGGGAATTGGACCCTGGCCCCCTGTAAGAGCAAGAAAAGCTCTTACCCACGGAGACATCTCTCTAGCCCTCCCTTCATGGTGTACTTTTAATCCCTTCTGCTCTCATCTCTTCGCTCTTGAAGGTCATGGTGAGCGCAAAGTCAACCAACAGTCTTTTTCTTGGCCTTAACAGGCTGGGCATTGAGCTTGATTTATTCTTTCCTGAAACTCATGTTTTCTCTTTTCTTTCTGTCTTGCAGAGGGAGCATAGATTTATTAAGGAAAAGTGAGAGAGACTTCTGGAGAATGGGAGGGGTTCTCTTTTTCTCTCTTCCCCTCTCCATTACTCCCTTCTCTCTCTCTTCCTTGGTCTCATACCCTCCCACCCCCACCCCTTAGCCTCTGAGTGCAGCTTTGACATCAGGTACCCATTTGTATTGTTTGACTCCTCACATTCTCCTCCTATGTTCTCTCTCACACACCGTGCCACTAAGACCACAGGCCACTCCTTCCTGCGTGCAGACAGGTTCCTGGCTCACACCTCTCTGCTGGAGCCTGTCTTCTACCCCAAGCCTTCCCCCCATTCTTCCCCAGGGTGATTTTAGTGTCACCATGGTGCACAGCCTGACCCCAGAATCCTGCACCCTGAGCTTCAGATCTGTGTATCAGGTGCAGAGTGGCCACGCCCACCTGACCCCACAGGGAAAACCCAGCACATCCCAACACAAACACATCTTCTTCCCCCTCCATGCTTCCCACACTGTGTCTGTCCCCAGTGGCTCCACATACTATAAATCAGAGTGTCACCGGGTCTCTCCCTCTCTCATCTGTCTTCTCCAGTCACTACTCAGGACGTTCCCTGTAGTCTTCATCCTAAATCTCAAATAGATCCAGCTGCTCTCCAAACCCCCTGCCAACATACGTGGAAGCTTCTTTGCGTCTACTTTCAGTGCACACCTTTCTCCCATACGCCTTAGTTCACACATAGCAGTGAGTGAACAGGCTTCCACAATGGAAATCTTATTTCACTGCCCTTCTCACAACCTTCCAGAGACAGGCAGGAAAAAGTCAAACCTCCTTACTACCCGGTGCAACACTTTTCACAGTCTGCTTTATCTCTGGCCTCACTGTTCTTCTTGCCTCTCAAACGCTCACCAAGCTGGAGCAGACTACTGGCAGCTCCTCAAACAAGTCAGGCTTAACTCTCTCCTCCATGCGCAGGACCTGTGTGAACTGTCTAACTGCCACCGTTCCTGCCACCTTTCCTGCCACTTGTCTGCCAAGCAGATGTACCTTTTCAGAATGCAGCCTAATTGACGCCTGATAGTGTAGCCTTTGGGTAAGGGAGACTTCTGTGTCCTTTCAGGGTATTCTGTACTTCTCCCAGAACAGAACTTTTCATCCCTTCCAGTTATCTGGAAGTGAATGGGGGAGTAACACAGCAGTCCAGTGGGGGGATCCAGGCTGGACAAGGACATGTAGGTGTTACATCTCCTTACATCTATCGCCTGCATGAGTTTGAGCATGTTGTGGTGCATCAGGTTTCTTATTTGTTACATGGGCTAGAAGTATCTATCTCTCATGGTAATAGAAAGCACATAAAACACAGCACATTCACACAGACCCAGCAAATTCAGTGTTCTTGGTAAGAAAAGTGTTAGTGCTGTGTGGTAGGGTCAAAGCCTGTTTTTGTTGCAAAGGGATATTTTCTGCTTATTAATTTACTGAAAAGTGAAAGATGGATTTTTTTCAAGTTTGTACTTATTTACTTATTTGGGACAGGGTCTTACTACATAATCCTGGCTGGCCCGAACCTTGCTATGTAGACCAGGCTGGCCTAACGCTATGCTGGGGTTAAAGGTGTAGTCCCACCATGTCCAGTCAGAATGTTTTATTTTTAGTGTAGTATTGGTAATGAAACACAAGGTCTCAAGTATTGGTCAATGGCTGGTTCTGCCTCTCAACAGAATTTATTCACCCAAGAAAATTTTTTTCTCTTTTTCTCTTCCTTCCTTCCTTCCTCTTTCTCTCTTTCTTTCTTTCTTTCTTTCTTTCTTTCTTTCTTTCTTTCTTTCTTTCTTTCTTTCCTGAGTCTTTGTACATCGTCCTTACTGTCCTGGGATGTACATAGACCAGGCTGGCCTGGAATAAAAGAGACCCAGAGAGGCTGGCCGTGGTGGTGCACGCCTTTAATCCTAGCACTTGGGAGGCAGAAGCAGGTGGATCTCTGTGAGTTTGAGGCTAGCCTGGTCTGCAAAGTAATTCCAGGACAGCCAGGACTACAAGAGAAACCCTGTCTTGAAAAACAAAACAGAGAGAGAGAGAGAGAGAGAGAGAGAGAGAGAGAAAGAGAGAGAGAGAGAGATCCAGAGATCTGCCTCCTTCTGCCTCTTGAGTGCTGAGATTAAGGTGTTTGTTACCACTCCCACCCTCAAGAATAAATTTTTGTTTAAAAAATTCAGTTGGGGTGCTGGAGAGATAGCTCAGGTTAAAAACAGTGGCTGATCTTCCAGAGGTCCTGAGTTCAATTCCCAGCAACCACATGGTGGATCACAACCATCTATAATACTGCTGTTATACAGGTGTACATGCAGGCATATGGGCAGGCAAAACACTGTATATATAACAAGTAAATCTTTAAAAAAATTAAAAAATATATAAAAAATAAAAAATTCAGTTGGGAGCTGGGCGTGGTGGCCCATGCCTTTAACCGCAGCACTCTGGAGGTAGAGGTAGGTGGATCAATGTGAGTTCGAGGCCAGCCTGGTCTACAAATTGAGTCCAGGACAGCCAAGTCTACACAGAGAAACCCTGTCTCGATAAAAACCAAAAGAAAACAAAAAATTTGCTTGGGGAATGCTCTGAGATGGCTATGTTTAAAAGCACTGGCTGCTCTTCGAGAGGGCCTAGGTTCAATTCCCAGCACCCACATGGTACCAACCATAGTCTGTTCCAAGAGAATCTGGTGAGTCTTTTTGATTTCCTTGAGTACTGCATATAATTGGTGCACAGACAAATATGGAAGCAAAACACCCATACACAAAAAACAAAACAAACAAGCGAACAAAAAAGCCTCTGAGCACTCGGGAGGCAGAGGCAGGCGTATCACTGTGAGTTCGAGGTCAGCCTGATCTACAAAGTGAGTCCAGGACAGCCAAGGCTACACAGAGAAACCCTGTCTCCAAAACAAAACAAAACAACCTCTGAGGTAGAACTAGGGTGCTGGTGTACACCTGTAATCTTGCCACTTTGGGATGTGGATGTAGGAAGATTAGGCCTCAAGGTTATGCTTGGTTACACAGTCTAGAATATGTTTGTCTCAAAAAGAACCAGTACAAAGCCCATCTGTGCCCATTGTCTAGTCACTAAGGTATGAGGAAATTGGAACTTAGGGTTTGGATGATGGAAAGCATACATTTCTAGGAAATTACCATGCACTGTGATATTGATGATTGTGATACGGGTACTGCTAGTTCCTTTCTGTATTTCAATTTTTTTTTTATTAGATTACCTAGGAGGGGCTTGAGTGAATTACCATGCTGAGGAGAATGGGCAAATGGCAGGGAATCATTGATTGCAGGGTGTGAAAGAGGCCAGTGGATTGGGCTCAGGTACAGACAAGGCAGGATGAGGGATTCTAACATTTTTGGAGATAGTGCTGTCAGGCCACTGAAGGTTTCAGGATTGAGCTGGGAGAGCCTGTCTGGTAGTGAGGGAAGAGAGAAGAGCATGCTGTGGGCTCAGAAACCCTAAGTAGAGATGCTTAGAGGTTTCCATGTTGTATCCTGGATCTGGTACACTGTGCTAACCTGAATCACAAAGGAGCAGAGGTGTCTTTGTTAGGATTTCTGTTACGGTGATTAAACACCATGGTTAAAAGCAACTTGGGGAGGAAACGGTTTACTTCATTTTACAAACCTCAGGTCGGTCATCCAGGAAAGCCAGGGCAGGAACATAGGGCAGGAACTGATGGGAGGCCATGGAGGAGGGCGTGCTGCTTATTGGTTTACTCCCATGGCTTGCTCAGCCTGCTTTTTATTTGTTTGTTGATAATCTTTCTCATAGCTCTGGTTGTCTGTCAACTTGCTATAGAGACCAAGCTGGCCTCAAACTCACAGAGACCCACCTGCCTCTGCCTCCTGAGCTGGGATTATATGTGTGAGTCACCATGCCTGGCTGCTCAACCTGTTTTCTTACACCCCCAAGACCACCTGCTCTGGGTTGGCACTGTCTACAGATGAGTCCTTCCATATTAATCATTAATCAAGAAAATATATCACAGACTTGTGTTTAATCTGATAAGGATATTTGGTAGTTGAGATTCCTCCTTCCCAAATGACTCCTGTTTGTGTCAAGTTGACATAAAACCAGCCAACCCAAGGGTCTTTTCCAAGCATGACCCAGGTGCTAATGGTTGATAATGGAGGAGGAAGGGCAGTAGAAGAAGACTAAATTCTCTAGGAAGAGCTGTGTTTCCTTTGGGACTGGAGATGGAGAAAATGTTAGTAAAGGGTGGATATTTAGCTTGGAAGTGTGGCCTAGAAGGTGCAGTGGAGAATTTTAGGTGAAGTTGGGTTTATAGATAGAAATTTAAGGTTATATGAAGATGAAACTTCAGAAAACTACTCATGTAGTGAAGTTTTACGTTGTTGCTATTTTTGTCTTGGGTTGTTTT
This sequence comes from Acomys russatus, assembly GCF_903995435.1. Taxonomy (NCBI): domain Eukaryota; kingdom Metazoa; phylum Chordata; class Mammalia; order Rodentia; family Muridae; genus Acomys; species Acomys russatus. The sequence goes on from NC_067162.1 coordinate 35,638,517, forward strand.
GAGACATGCTTATATGTAGCCCAGGCTGGTCTACAATTTAAAATCCTTCTGCTTTAGCCTCCCACGTGCTGGGACATAGTTGTACATCACTGTACCAGACTGAGAACCTTGAGATAGAGCCCAATAGGAAGCAGAAATTATAATTGGTCTCCATTTGCATGAGATTTCTCTCTACACCCTGTTTGCTAAGATTGCAGTTCTGAGTGGTGGATGCATTGGCTGCTCTTATAGAGGGCCCTGGTTTGATTCCCAACATCCACATGGCAGCTCATGACTATTTGTAACTCCAGTCCTAGTGGTTCTGACACCCTATTCTGATCTCCTCAGGGACCATGCATATATGTGGTACACACATACGCATGCAAATAAAACATACACACACACCCACACACCACCACTACCACACATAACACACACACACACCATCACCACTACCACCACCATACATAACACACACATACACACATACACACACACACAAAAGACATTTTAAAAATAGATTGCAGTTCTGAGAGAACTGATGGTGTGTTTGTGTCTTTGACTTTGGGGGACATGGACCAGTGGGGAGTCTGTAAGTCCAGATGCTGATAGTGGAGGTGGTAGCAACTTTACTGGTAGTGTGCTGCCCTGATTCCCACATATATGCCACCCTGTGTCTTAAGCTCTTTAATGTTGCCATAGTAGGTCAGCCTTTAGTTTCTTGAGACTTAATAGTATTCCTGTTAGATTTGTGTCAAACCCTACTACCTTTTTTGTTTTCAGCGAGTAGTAATAACTTCTTGTATACTGGACCACACTAGATCAAATATTCAGTCTCTTGTGGTTGAGTTCTTTCTCAGTTCCGGCTACCTAGCACTTAATTCTGTATTGCCATTCTAATCGGATATGAGAATCAGACCTGTTCTGTGGTCTTTAGTGTATGTGTGTTTCCTATGTCTTTGTCTCTGTTGAAACTTTACCCCTCCAAGGCTCAACTTATATCCTACTTTGAGTATGGTCCTTTTCCTGATGACTTTAGCCTTTATCCTATTATAGTTATTATCTTGTAGAAATATGCACTACTTGTCTGTAAATGGTAAGCTAAAACTCCCTTTCTTCTTTCCATGGAAACGCGTCTAATATTTAGTCTCTGCCGCTTCCTTGGGGTGACCCAGGCCTCTTTCTCTGGTCCTGCCTTTTTTCTTCCTAAGGACTCTGTTCTTTTTTTTTTTGGTTTTTTGAGACAGGGTTTCTCTGTGTAGCTTTGGCCATCCTGGACTCACTTTGTAGACCAGGCTGGCCTCTAACTCACAGCAATCCGCCTGCTTCTGCCTCCCGAGTGCTGGGATTAAAGGCGTGCGCCACCACGCCCGGCAGGACTCTGTTCTTTGTTCTGCATCCTCCTGGCCCTTTTGCTGGATCGTTCACAGCAGAAGTAGAACAACATTCTCTCTGTTCTGAAACTAGTCTCTGTGCTGCTCAAGTTTGCCTTGAATGTGGGGTGCTCCTGCCTCAGCCTCTGGAGTGTGGGGTTATGTTTGTGCGTCGTCATGACAGGCAGAGTTTTGTCATTTCTGCTTCCAGAACAGTATGCTTATTTTTTTGACTTCTCTGCCATGTTCACTCTAAGCCACTGTGTATCCTTGAACTGCTGTAGTATATTCCTTTCTCATTTTTTTTCATTCATTTACCATCCACTCTCCACCATAGAGCCAGACCGACTTTTGAAAAACATACAAAATCATTTGATTCTTTTGCTTTGGTGATTTTTTTTTTTTTGTTTGTTTGTTCTTGGGGCAAAATTCCACTTCTTTATTATGGCATTCAAGAACTGTAGATTGATTTCTGCCTCTTTTTCTCATGTTTGTCTTAATCATTTTCTATCACCATACTGAGGTCACTGGCTTTTTATTTTTTTTGAGGAGGGAGACCCTCATCAAATTGGTTTGTCTTACTTCACAATTCTGCATGTGCTTGTCCTTCTGCCTAAGCGTTCACATAGCTGCTTTCTTCTCATCTCTCAGTGTCACTCCGTGCCTCACTTTCCTGACCTTATTCTTAAATGGATTATAGGTGTTGAACTCAGGTTATAAGACCCTGTGGCAAAGCCTGGTGTGGTGGTGCACACCTTTAATCCCAGCACTCAGGAGGCAGAGGCAGGCGGATCACTGTAAGTTCGAGGCCAGCCTGGTCTACAAAGCAAGTCTAGGACAGCCACGGCTACACAGAGAAAACTTGTCTTGAAAAAACAAAACAAAACAAAGACCCTGTGGCAAAGTGCCTTCACCCACTAAGACATCTGACTGGCTCGCTCTTTCTGTGTCTCTATGTCAGTACCTATCTTTAGACAAGATCTCTAACCCAGGCTGGCCTGGAAATCCCAGTGTAGCTGAGGATGACCTTGAACTTCTGGGGATCCTCCCTCCTGTCTCCCCTCCTCAGGCACTAGGATTATAGGCTTGTACTGCCAAGCCTCATTTAGACTCCTCTTCCTTTTCTTCTTACTCTTCTTTTTTCAAGACAGGGTTTCTCTGTGTAGCCCTGACTGTCCTGGATTCACATTGTAGACCAGGCTGGCCGTGAACTCACAGAGATCAACCTATCTCTGCCTCCTAAGTGCTGCCATTACAGGCATGCACCACATCTAGTTGTTTTTTCTTTCTTCCTTTAGCAGAATTTGATATTTGGATCCTCAAATATGTCAAAGGAATAGCTGTTGTTCTTTTAAAAATTTATTCATTACTTTTATGTGCACTGGTATTTTGTTTGTTTGTATGTATGCATGTATGTATGTATGTATGTGTGAGGGTGCTGATCCTCTGGAACTGGACTTACAGACAGCTGTGAGCTGCCATGTGGGTGCTCGGAATTGAACCCAGACCCTTCTCTGGAAGAGAGCAGTCAGTGCTTTTAACTGCTGAGCCGTCTCTCCAGCCCACTATTGTTCTTTATTCAAACTTTTTTTCATTAGTCCTGAGAACTGATTTAAATGGAATGAAATGTGTTTTTCTTTCTAGTTTGGATTCTTTGGATCTTCTTAGCTGAGTGACAACATATCTTCCAGGTGGTGATGCTTTACCGGTTGCTGTCGATCATCCAAAGACAAAGAACTAGCCCAGGATGGCAGGGTTGGTCATCAGCGAGAAGCAGCACATCCGCTGCGGAGGCACATTCTATAGCTCTGCCTGCCCAGGCCCAGGTGGTCATCTGTGGGGGTGGAATCATGGGTACATCCGTGGCCTATCACCTCTCCAGAATGGGATGGCAAGATATTGTCCTTTTGGAACAGGGCAGGTAAGGATCAAATTGACTTGACTTGGGGTTTGGCTGCAGTGACAGTATAGGGCTTCTTTACTCTCCATCTTTTCCATGTCATCTATGTAGCTAATGTAATTGTGAGAAGACCCAAGGTGAACTCTGCACTCTGTTTAGCTATATTCTAGCACTCATATTTTCTGCATTTTAGAGAGGTAGCAGATTTCAGCGGAGTGTGTTAAAAGACATGTATCACAATCCAGCTCCTCTTAGTCTTTGTTGTCATCCTCTTCACACAGCAAAGCTGTGTCCTGTGCTCATGAGCTGAACAAAAGTGGCTATATTCTTTTTTTTTTTTTGGTTTTTCGAGACAGGGTTTCTCCGTGTAGCCTTGGCCATCATGGACTCGCTTTGTAGACCAGGCTAGCCTCGAACTCACAGCGATCCGCCTGCCTCTGCCTCCCGAGTGCTGGGATTAAAGGCGTGCGCCACCACGCCCGGCGTAAAAGTGGCTATATTCTGCCCGCTTTCTTTTATTAATTTTCCTTTGATTCAGTATAATTTTAGATTTACAGGACTAGATTTACAGCAGTTAAGAGAACAGAGGACCCAGGTTTTGTTCTCAGCACCCACATGACAGGTAGAGCCATCTGTCACTCTAGATCCAGAGGATCTGAAACTCTCTTCTGGCCTCTGGGTGTGAAGCACACGTGTGGAATGCAGATATATCTAGACAAACACCCTATATATACAAATAAATAAATGCTTAAAAAATTAAAAAAGACTATTGGGGGCTGGAGAGATGGCTCAGAGGTAAAGAGCACTGGCTACTCTTGAGTTCCATTCCCAGCAACCACATGGTGCCTCACAACTACCTATAATGTGATCTAGTGCCTTCTTCTCGTGTGTAGGCATAAATGCAGGCAGAGCACTGTGTATGTAATAAATAAATAAATCTTTTTTTTAAAAAGGCTATTATTGTATGTTAGTGTATGTATATGGATGGTTCTCTCTTTCACCCATGTTTTTAGGGGGTGGGTAAAGATTTTGTTTGGTTAGTTTTTGTTTTTTGAGACAGGGTTTCTCTGTGTAGCCTTGGCTGTCCTGGACTCTCTTTGTAGACCAGGCTGGCCTCGAATTCACAGAGATCCACCTGCCTCTGCCTCCCAAGTGCTGGAATTAAAGGCATGTGCCACCACTGCCTGGCAAGATTTTTTAAAACTGATTCTGTGTGTTTGTGTATGTGTACATGACTGCAGGTGCCACAGGCATCAAATAAGCTGGAGTTAACAGGTGATTGTAAGTTACCGAATGGGTGCTGGGAACTAAACTCAGGTTCTTTAGAAGAATAGCAAGGTCACTTAACCACTGCACCATCTCCCCAGTCCTTTGTGCTCTTGTTTATTTATTTTTTATTTTTATTTTTTTATTTTTATTTTTTTTATTTTTTATTTTTTTTTGAGACAGGGTTTCTCTGTAGCCTTGGCCATCCTGGACTCACTTTGTAGACCAGGCTGGCCTCAAACTCACAGCGATCCGCCTGCCTCTGCCTCCCGAGCGCTGGGATTAAAGGCGTGCACCACCACGCCCGGCTATTTTTTATTTGTATGGCTATGCCTACATATGTCTTTATATAGCACATACATGCCTGGTGCCTGCAGAGGCCAGAAGACGGTGTGTTGGAAAAAACTACTGGAATTAGAGTTACAGATGTCTCTGAGCCGCTGTGTATGTGTTGCGGATCAATCCCAGGCCCTCTGCAAGAGCTACATGTACTCCTAACTGCTGAGACAAAGTGTTATGATGCTGTTTTGGCTGGCCTGGTACTCACAGAGGTCTGCTTGCCTTTGTCTCCAGAGTGCTGGGATTAAAGGTGTATGATGTCATGCCTAGCTGGAGTTACAGATACTTGTGAGCCACTCTGTGGGTGCTGGGAATCAAACCTGGGTCTTTTGTAGGAACAACCACTGCTCTTAATCTGCTGAGGCTTCTGTAGCCCTGGAATCTGGACATATATCCATAGGCACAAGTGAGTCTTTCTAACAACATCTTGCATCTATGCTCCAGGCTGGCTGCTGGCTCAACAAGGTTCTGTGCTGGCATCCTGAGCACTGCTAGGCATTCAAGCATTGAACAGAAGATGGCCGACTATTCAAACAAACTCTACCATCAGTTAGAGCAAGAAACAGGGATCCAAACAGGTAAGGTAAGCAGGGAGTCTGCTGTTTGTTGATTTTCCCGTCTCCAAACCCTTACTGTACTCTGTAGAGTACTCTGGCTGTCTGATCTGGGCGTTAAGACTTCTATTTGGCATTTTCCTCAAGCCAGGTTGTTTCTTTGGGCAGGTCATGTAGCTTATCTTCACCTTCTTTACCTATAGATGAAGAGATTGCACTCAGTAATCTCAGGACATTTTCAGATTCTGTAACACTTTTTTTGTGTGTGTGAGTGTGCTTAACCCAGGGCCTGCAGATTCAATCATTATTGTCATGATATGAAAGTTTTCCTAGCTATTTTTTAAGTATACTGCACTCATTTAAGTATAGTTCGTGGAGCACTTAGCTCCTAAACAAAGAGGAGGAAGAGCATATCTTCAGGTGCTTAGCAGTTAAATCATAGTTCAGCTCATAAACTTCACCAGTTAACATGAAATACAGAAACACATCGTCTGTGTAGTTATGGGAAAGAAGACCTAGAATTGTCCATTAAACTGTATTATAATAGTACTGGGAACTAGTGAGGAGGCCAGCCAAGGGGATGTAGGGAGAACAGCTGAACTGCTGGAAGGGATGCTCACAGACAGTATGATCTCACTTGATGACAAAATGGGAAAAGGGACTGTTAGTTGGGACAAAATTGTTGGATTATCCAGAGACTAAGTATAGCTCAGTTTTCTGGGTAATAAAATGAAATACTGGGTTTTTTTTTTTTTTTTGCGGTGGTTGTTTTGTTATTTTGTTTTTGGGTTTTTCAAGACACGGTTTCTCTGTGTGGCCTTGACTGTCCTGGACTCACTTTGTAGACCAGGCTGGCCTGGAACTCATAGTGATCCACCTGCCTCTGCCTCCTGAGTGCTGGGATTAAAGGCGTGAGCCAGCACCGCCCACCTGAAATGCTGTTGTTTTGTTTGCCTCTCCTAGTCCCTACCCCGTGGGAACATCACCAACATTCCCTGTGGGGTAACAACTTGGTCACCAAGGACTCTGAAACGAGCTTAGTAAAAGTAGTTCCACAATATTGCCCATGATTTTTTGTTTTAATTGAATTTTTTTTTTTTTTTTTTCTGTTTTTGAGACAGGGTTTCTTGTTCTGTAGATCAGGCTGGCCTCAAACTCAGAGACCTGCCTGCCTTTCCCTCATTTTTTTTTTCTCTGTTTTACAAACTTTATTAGACCTGGAAAAGGGAGGACAAACAGCTCCCTCTCTTCAGTCCACAACTATTTGCTGTTGCCATTGAGGGGACGGTTCACATGGTCAGGGGAGGACAAAAAGGCCTTGATCGTGGGCGGGCCACTGAGATGGGCTACATAGGCAGAGAGCAGAGGGAAGTTGTCCAGGCAGCCAGGGGCCAGGACCTGGTGGGTCAGCAGCAGGTCCATCAAGTTGTAACTGGCAGAGGAGATCTGGTCACTCACGATGAAGGCTTTGCCTCCCTGGTTCTGGGACAGCAAGGTCTCAAAAGGCTTGAGCAGGGCTTCACATAGTCATCCTTACCATCCTCAGATTTGGTGTGGATGAGGGTGATGTATCTGCAGCAGAGGTCCTCCCCCATTATTCCCATAGCCACCGGGACAGCCTGCCTCTGATCTTACCCATAAAGCCCAGATGCCTCAAGATGGCATTGGATTGGTACAGGGTGAGGTCTCCATCCTCAACTTGGGAAGCTGCCCACACAGACAGGTGGGCTCGAGCAAGCCTTGCCTCCACGTGTCTTTTGCTCACCACCTCCTCTTTCTAGCTTTGGCCCTGGCCAGCCAGCAGCATGCACATGGCCTTCTGTTTCTCTGCATGTTTCTTTATGCAACCCTGGCTGTTCTGGAACTCAGAGATCTATCTGCCTCTACCTCCTGATGCCGGGACTAAAGGGGTGTGCCACCACCGCCTGGCTGAGATTCTCTGTTAAACAGTATATGGGCTGGTGATACAGCTCAGTGAGTAAAAATGCTTGCTGCCAAGTCTGACAACCTGAGTTCAATACCTGGGACCTCACATGGTAGAAAGAGAATTGACCCCCACAAATTGTCCTCTGACCTCCACTCAAGTATTGTGGCAGACATAAGCTTCTTCTACCAAAAAAAAAAAAAAAAAAAAAAAAAGTAATAATTTTTAAAAAGGCAGAGAGCAGTATACATGCATAAACTACCATGATACTTGTTGCTGTTTTTTTGTTTTGCTTTGTTATTATTGTTTGTTGCCTGATTCTCTGCAGGCTTCACAGTAGGCAGGGGAAATGATCACGAAAATAAAAGACTGAAGGAGCTGGAGAGATGGCTCAGAGGTTAAGAGCACTGTCTGTTTTCCCAAAGGTCCTGAATTCAATTCCCAGCGATGACATGGTAGCTCACAACCATCTATAATGAGATCTGGTGCCCTCTTCTGGCATGTATATGTAATAAATAAGATATTAAAAAAAAAAAGACAAGGCTGAAACTCAGCTCAATCCAGTTTTACTGTAATCAGTGCAGGACGGGGACTTGTAGAGTCTGGCCCAGATCCTTTTTCTTTAGCCATATTTAAGCACAGCTCAATTTTGGGAAAAAAAAAGTATTCATACTTAGATAACAATTAACTCAGTCCCAAGTACACCACAATTTAAGACATGTTTACATTGAAATTTTTTTGGTTTTGTTTTTTGAGACAGGGTTTCTCTGTGTAGCTTTGACTATCCTGGACTTGCTTTGTAGACCAGGCTGGTCTTGAACTCACAACGATCTCCCTGCCTCTGCCTCCCAAGTGCTGGGATTAAAGGCGTGCACGACCGCCGCCACCACCACCCGGCACATTGAATTTTTTCCCCCTGAGACAAGGTTTCGCTATGTTCATTTAAATTTTTAAAAGATTTTTTAAAATTGGCTTTTTGTCAAGACAGAGTTTCTCTGTGTAGCCTTGGCTGTCCTGGGCTCAATTTGTAGACAAGGCTGGCCTCAAACTCAGTGATCTGCCTGCCTCTGCCTCCCTAGTGCTGGGATTAAAGGCGTGCGCCACCACGCCCAGTTTGTGTAATCTAAATTTAATGAGAAGAATATGACCTTGAACTCTGATCCTCTTGTCTCTGCCTCCCAAATTCTGGGATTAGAGATGTGTGTCATCACAACCATGGTTCTTCCATTGGCATGTGACAGCATTTTGTCAAGTAAGTGGAGCCAATATGACTAAATGTTAATAGGTGCAGATGTAGATCAGTGGTAGAGACTTTGCCCTGAGTTTGTTCCTAGTAATGTAGAAAATAAAAAATAAAAGTTAAATTTTTTACTGAGTGATGTAAGATGGCTGAGGAAGATGCTTGCTGCCAAGTCTGACAACATGAGTCCAATTCCTGGGCCCTTCATGGTGGAGGTCAGGAGTTCAGGGACAGCCTGGAATACTTGGAATCTTTTAAAATGAGAGAGAGGGGGGAGAGGGAGAGAGAGAAAGCGTGAGAGTGCAAGAGCACAGGCTGGTGAAATGGCTTAGTAGGTAAAGCTTCTTGTCATGCAAGGCGGACATCTGAGTTCAGTCCTTGAACCCATAGTGGAAGGAGAGAGCTGAGCTCTGAGAAGGTTGTTCTCCAACCCATACACACAGGCTATGGCATTTGTATGCCTACTCATATCCATCACTTAATACATTAATAATACATTTTTAGTTTTGGCTTTTTTGAGACAGGGTGTCAAAATGTAGCCCTGGCTAGACTAGAACTTAACTATGTAGACATACCGGCCTTGAACTCTCAGAGATCCACCTGCCTCTGCTTCCCAGGTGCAGGGATTGAAGGCCTGCACTATCAGGTCTGGCCATAAAAAAATCAGTATGAAAGAAGGTGAGCTAGAAATGGCATGAGTCTTGGTTTCAGAAGACCTTCCCATCTGAAGGAATCAAAACTTATTAAATAACAGTTCCAGCACCCTTCCAGCTGTGGACAGGCTAGGGATCCAGAATACAGGGAAGAGGGAAGAGCTGTCTCGCACGTGACTGCCTCTTCAGGACATGAGAGTCCTCCAGTCGTCACCCACTTGCTCACGACTGAATGTTCTGAGAAGTCCACTTGGCTTTGTTTAGGTAACAGCTTGTACTGGGGGCGGAGTGGGGATCTATCTCTATGAATGGCTTTTTACCAAGGATGTACTCCCGCTGAGACTAAAAGGGAAAGAGGTAAACTATCTAAAAGGAATAAAGGGAGGAGTTCTTGCTCTAGCAAGACTTTTAACCAGAGTAGCTCTTATGATGATGGTGCTTTTATACATGTTAAAATTCTAGTCGATTCTCACAAAACTTTGAGCTGTCTGTCAGTAGTTATGTGTCTGGTCTTGTAAATTTTGCTAGAAGCCCGAAGGGAGCAAATTCACTTACTCAAGGATAGTGAGTGGAGGCCCTAGCATTTATACCAGGTCTAACCTATAACATTAGTGCATCCCACTGGACTGCTTACTTGGTGGACTTTTCTTACAGGTTACTTAAGGACAGGCTCAATCTCTCTGGCCCAAACTCAGGACCGGTTGATCTCTCTAAAGCGTATCAACTCAAGGCTGAAGTACGTAAGAGACTAGATACCCCTCTTGGCTTGCCACACTTGACCTCTGCCAGAGCCCAAAACTGTCATTGTCCCCTTGTGTTCTGTGGCAGTGTGATAGGTATCCCTTCTGAGATCATCTCCCCGAAGAAAGTGGCTGAACTTCACCCTCTCCTCAATGTGCACGATCTGGTGGGCGCCATGCATGTTCCTGAGGATGCAGTAGTGTCCTCTGCTGATGTGGCTCTTGCCCTGGCAAGTGCTGCCTCACAGAATGGTGAGTAGGTCTTTGTGTATCAATTAATTAATTATATTATCATTTGCATGGGCTTGGGAGGAAGAGAGTGTATCACAGTAGGTAGCAACACCAGCTTAGGTTTGGAGAAAGAAAGGTACGGGTTATTCAGTTTTCCAGTTTTGGCCACTGCACTGGATTTTTTTCAGTAGTATCCACTGAATATTTTTCCTCAACATCATTTTTTTTCTTATTCTAAGGAACTACTTGTGCTGATTATTAGTATATGTCAGACTTATGAGTCTTTGCCCTTGTACTTGAGAAGTGCCAAGGCTAGAGAAAAACTTGGGAATTTAATCTGTAGCTTAAAAATGTGATCCACAGTAAATCAAAGGAAGTCTTACATATATTTCACGGTCCATTGTAGTGCTGAGAAGTGAGCCCAGGGCTTTGGGCATGCCAGGCAGGTGTTCTGATACTGAGCTGTAGTTTTCTTTATTGTTGTTGTTGTCTTTTTTTTTCTAAAGATTTATTATTTATTATTACGTATACAGTGGCTCTGCCTGCATGTACACCTGCAGGCCAGAAGAGGGCGTAAGATCTCATTATAGATGGTTGTGAGCCACCATGTGGTTGCTGGGAATTGAACTCAGGACCTCTGGAATAGCAGTCAGTGCTCTTAACCTCTGAGCCATCTCTCCAGCCCTTCTTTGTTGTTTTAAAATAGGGTTTTACTATGTAACTCAGGCTGGTCTGAAACCTCAGACTTAGAAGTGCTGAGATTTTGTTTTTTAAATAAAAGCACCAACTCTGCTTTAGTGTCTGTTTAGAGAATCCGCTTCAGAGACCTTAATTTTGTCACTCCGGAGGTAAAGGCAGGCAGATCTCTCTGAGTTTGAAGCCAGCCTGGTCTACCAAGTGAGTCTAGGACAGCCAAGGCTGTTTTTACACAGAGAAACTCTGTGTCTCGAAAAACAGAGTTTACTTTTGTAACATCGAATAATTTGCCTTTTTTTGGGGGGGGGGGGGGTATTTTCCAAGTTGTGTAGCCTTAGCTGTCTTGGAACTTGCTCTGTAGACCAGGCTGGCCTAAAACTCATAGAAATCCTCCTGCTTTTGCCTCCTGAGTGCTGGGATTAAAGGTGTGTTCCATCACTGTGCGGCTAATAATTTGCCTTTTTTTTTTCCTTTATTTTGGAACAGGTGTTCAGATTTATGACCGGACAAGTGTTCTTCATGTGCTGATCAAAAAAGGTCAAGTTACTGGTGTGGAGACAGATAAAGGACAGATTGAATGTCAGTATTTTGTCAACTGTGCAGGTCAGGTAGGTTGGCAACAGTACTAGGCTTAGCTTTCTTTAACTTGGACTTTTTGCTGAGATGAAAGATTATCATTTTACTGGTTAAAGAGACACCAGGTACCACACTGTTTATTTGGGCTGGGTATCCAAATTGTATTTTAAACCAGAAACCTACACTTAGTCCTCAGATAGAGTCAGTTGCTGTAGTCCTTTTCTCCACACTGAGTAAATAAAGGAGTGCTGTCTTACTCAGAAGGCCAGCAAATAGGCATCAACATGAATCCATTTTACAAACTCAAAATACCAGAACCATGGATCCAATTTCTAGAGAGTAAACTGCTTCTACTTCTGAGGCAGATTGGTCATTTGCTTTCCACTCTACAGTCTGAAGGGGACCTAGGAAACACTTTCTGCTCTGTAAAGTGTATTTAGTAATTGGCATTTGGGGTCTCTAGATGAGACTAGGCATTTTATTTATAAGGCCTCATTTGACTGCGAACTTTATCTTCTTTTCATTGAAAAGATAATTTTATGCTTTAAAAACAGTAGTATTGCCTGCTCTCCTAGTACTTGAACTAAATAAAGCAGGCTGAACTTGACTTCTTGTGCCTGACACTGTGGCAGGAGCACTCTGAAGCCACTTGGAATTAGTTCAAGAGGCTGAACTTGCTCATTTGTTTTTCTGTTCCTCTTCCCACCCACAAACTGTCCATTGTAGTGGGCGTACGAGCTGGGTCTGTCCAACGAGGAGCCTGTTAGTATCCCGTTACATGCCTGTGAACACTTCTACCTTCTGACTCGGCCCTGGGACACCCCTCTGCAGAGCAACACACCAAGTGAGGACTTGTTCTTTCTTTTTTTAAACAGTTTTATCTCCTTGCTAGTATTCTGTCCTTTGAAAGGAAGCCTTTTCATTAAGGACATGTTGTGCCTAGAGGACTTTGTTCTTTCTGGAGCTTTCTGGAGTTACAGGGAAGTGAATCCACTCTAACTTTTCTTTGATCACTTCTTAGGAAAAGATGGCCAAAAGGAACATGCCATCAGCACCTTTTTGTTTATTTTTTATGAAACAAGCTAATTTTAATCTCTCATAGAGGTCATTGAGAGTTTGGAATATAACTTTTCCTTTTTTAACTTGAGTGGTACAGGTGGATGGGTAGACCATATACTTTTTAACAGTTACAAGCCACCAAAGGGACATGCGGCGGCAAGGGGGGGGAGGTTCTTTTTTTTTACTTTCTGAGCCAGGGTCTCATTGTGTCCTGTCTGACCTGGATCTCACTTTCGTGGGCGTGGAGGCAGAGGCAGGCATGCTGAGCTTAGGAGGGTTTTGATACCATGCCAGAGAATGAATGCTGCACCTCCTTCCCTGTTAGACTTTGTTCAGGCACAGTAGCGGTATATAATACACTAGGCTGTGAGATGTTGGTGAAGCTTTCAGGTTCCCAGGAATGTTTGGGGTAATCAGAGAAACCATCTTATCTGTAATCTTGAGTAAGAAGGTCCTTCCCAGCCAGGCATGGTGGCGCCCGCCTTTAATCCCAGCACTCGGGAGGCAGAGGCAGGAGGATCACTGTGAGTTCGAGGCCAGCCTGGTCTACAAAGTGAGTCCAGGACAGCCAAGGATACACAGAGAAACCCTGTCTCCAAAAAAAAAAAAAAAAAAAAAAAAAAAAAAGAAGAAGGTCCTTCCCCATGACCTCCAGTGGGGTTTTAAGACTATTGGATGCTGTGCTGTTGGTAAAGCCATTCGTGAGTATTTTATTTTTCCTCCCATCTAGAACTCTGGCTGGTCTCTAACCCTTTGTTTTTCTCTTGTCCTACTTCCTTGTTGTTTCTCGTCTTCAGCCATTGTGGATGCGGATGGAAGGATTTACATTAGGAACTGGCAGGGTGGCATCCTGTCTGGCGGCTTTGAGAAGAATCCAAAGCCTATTTTCACTGAAGGCAAGAACCAGTTGGAGATTCAGAACCTCCGGGAAGATTGGGATCACTTCGGTATGTGAAGTAAACGATAACAGTGCCTTGTACTTAGCTAAGGTCTTGTATTTTATATAACAGTGCCTTGTACTGAGCTAAGGCCTTGTATTTTTAAGGCATTTTTATGAACAGTCTTTTACTTATCCAGGAAGTACAGTAGTAATCATGAAGAGTAGTGTAGAGTGTGCTTGATCTAAGGATATGGCTACTGGTTAGATTCAGGGGTCTATTAGGGTCCTGCTTAATGAACTTTGACTTACCGTCTATTACTTAGATCACTGCTCAAACTTTAGACTACTAGGGGGACCTCCTTTTATTCAGACTTAATGAAATTGAAGAGGTTTCTACAAAGCTGAACTACTAGCTGGGCATGGTGATGTATGCCTTCTTGTAATCCTAGCCTGTGGGAGGCTGAGGCAGGAGGATTGTGGTCTTTATTAAGTCTTTAAATAACTTTATTTGTCTTTATTGAAAAATATTATATTTACATGGTTATAAATTGGAAAAGTTATGAGTTATGAAAAGATCTCCTAATTTTTCTTCTATGCTTGATATGCTTTTAAAAAAGTAAACTGCTGCTTATGGGAATCTAAACCCTTGTGCCCATCAAACAAGCACTCCTGTTTTCATGTTATTGCTGTCCCATGGGACAGTGGCCAGAGATAGAATAGAACAAAGTGCAAACCTGTTTTTGCATCCATCTCAGTGTAGGAAACGCTGTCTTTCATGGAAATGTTAGGTGTCTGTAAGATTTTTTTCCATACACCTTGGCCTCTTCAAGATTCCTGTCTGTAGCCTTGTGCTACTTTTTTCCGTAGCTCCTTGCCTTTGTAGGGTATGGGTTTTCTTACTCTGAGTGCCAGGCATTTTGCAGGTGTGCTCAGCAATTCCCTTAGTTTTCTTCTTTCTGATTAACTGACCAAATGACTCTTAGAAAAAAATCTCCTCTAGAGAATTTTTTTTGAAAGGAGGAGTAAAAAAGTATAAGAACTTGAAAAAGTTTAATTCTTCCCTAAAGGTGAGGACTCTGTTTGGGTTTGTTTTGATTGCTCAGAGCCCCTGTTGAGTTCCCTCCTGCGTAGGATGCCAGTGTTGGAGACTCTGGAGATTTTGAAGTTGGTGAATTGCCCTGAGACCTTCACACCAGACATGAAGTGCATCATGGGCGAGTCTCCTGTAGTACAGGGCTACTTTGTCCTGGCAGGGATGAACTCTGCTGGCCTGTCGTTGGGTGGAGGAGCTGGAAAGTAAGTCTTTTTTACATAGAGTCACCTGTGGACACCTCAGCTTGCAGGTTCTTTCCTTTTAGATTACTCATTGTTAATATGTTGTGTGGCCAGATAGTAATTGCAAATAATAGTTGTAGTCGAGAGTTATTATGTCCAAAGATGTTACTTTATTCATATTTCATAAATATTACTAAATAAAATATTTTGGGAACTCAACATTTAGTTAGCTACAGAACCTGTGGGAAAATTTTTTAAGAAATTATTTTTTCCACTTGTAACAAATGTTAGTGTTTTGATTGTGTAAGGTTAGAAGTAGCCAGGTATGGTAAGTGAAATAAGCAATCAAGCTAGGCAATCAATTTTTAGTTTAAATATAGGTACTTATAAAAATCAGCTGGGGATGGTGCTACATGCTTTTAAACCCAGCTCGGGAAGCAGAGCCAGAGGCAGGTAGATTTTTGTGAATTTGAGGTCATCCTGGTCCATGAAGAGAGAGAGTTCCAGGCCAGCCAGGGCTACATGGTGAGACTCTGTTTCAAAAAAAAAAAAGAAAGCAGGGATTACATGCCTATAATCCCAGTGCTCTGGGTGGCAGAGACAGATGGATCTTTGTGAGTTCTCGCCCAGCCTGGTCAGTCAAGGCTACACAGAAACTCTGTCTCGGAGGAGGAAAAAAAACCAGCCACAGAAGGATACAAATACCATACAATTCCATTTTGTTTTGTTTTGTTTTGTTTTTCGAGACAGGGTTTCTCTGTGTAGCCTTGCTTGTCCTGGACTCGCTTTATAGACCAGGCTGGCCTTGAATTCACAGGGATCCACCTGCCTCTGCCTCCTGAGTGCTGGGATTAAAGGGGTGCGCCATCACTGCCTGGTCATACAATTCCATTTATGTGAGGTACTTAGAGTAGTCATAGAAACAGAAAGAGTGACAGTGGTTGCCAGGGGAAGAAGATGGGGAGTTACTGTTGAATAGGTCAGTGTCTTAGTTTTGCAAGATAAAATGAGCTCTGGAAATGGATTATGATAGTGGTTACACAACAGTGTAGATGTACTTAATTCCACTGAGCCACACCTAAAAATAGTTGATCAGTTGGCCTTGCTGTAAACATAGGACCCCAGCTCTTGGGAGGTAAAGTGCAGGAGATTCAGGAGTTCAAGGCCATTCTCAGGGTTATAGGATACCTTATTCTCAGGCTAAAAAAAAAAGTTGATCATCTGGATATGGTGACACAAGCCTGTAATCCTAGCACTTAGGAGATGGGTGGAGGAAGACTGTAGTGAGTTTGAGGCTAGCCTGGACTACATAATGATATCTATCTGTTTAGCCTGGGTTAAGATTGAGAAACTGGGGCCTGGCGCACACCTTTAATCCCAGCACTCAGGAGGCAGAGGCAGGCAGATCTCTGAATTCAAGGCTGGCCTGGTCTGCAAATCGAGTTCTTGGATAGTCAGGGCTGTTACACAGAGAAACCCTGTCTGGAAAAAACAAAACAATAAAACAGAAAGTGAGAAACTTTAAAAAACAACAACAAGAACAAACAATTCCCCCACCAAAAAAAACCCTCCAAAAACAAATTTGAATTTCTTTATGTTAAAATATAGTTGTTTATGTATTCTGTTAGCAAATAAAACAGCAGATTTACCTATGATACATTCTGGCATACCTTTTCTTTTTGATTTTTAAGACAGAATTTCTCTGTTTAGCCCTGAGTGCTGGGATTAAAGGTGTGTGCCACCACTGCCCAGCCCTTTTTTTTTTTAAAGGATTTATTTTTATTTTATTTGCATTGATTTTTTGCCTACATGTATGTCTGTGTGAGGGTGTCAAATCACTTGGCACTGGCTTACAAACAGCCATGTGGATGCTATTCCAGAACTCAGGTCCTCTGGAAGAGTAGCCGGTGCTCTTAATTGCTGAGTCATTTCTCCAGCCCCTCTGTTTCCCTTTTTTATTTTTATTTTTATTTTTCGAGACAGGGTTTCTGTGTGTTAGCCCAGGCTGTCCTGGACTTGCTTTGTAGACCAGGCTGGCTTGGAACTCAAAGCAATCCGCCAACCTCTGCCGGGATTAAAGGTGTATGCCACCATGGCCTGCTCTGTTTCCCTTTTTTTTTTTTTTTGGTTTTTCGAGACAGGGTTTTTCTGTGTAGCCTTGGCCATCCTGGACTCACTCTGTAGACCAGGCTGGCCTCGAACTCACAGCGATCCGCCTGCCTCTGCCTCCCGAGTGCTGGGATTAAAGGCATGCGCCACCACGCTGGGCTCTGTTTCCCTTTTTAAAAGAGTTTTTATATACCAGGCAGAGGTGGTGCACGCCTTTAATTATCATCCCCCCACTCTCGCCCCATGCACTTGGATCTCTGAGTTTGAGGTCAGCGTGGTCTACAAAAGTGAGTCCAGGACAGCCAGGGCTAAAACAGAGAAACCCTTTCTCAGAAAAAAAAAAAAGTTTTAATTTTAACTATGTGTATATGAGTATATGCACGTTAGTACAGGTGGCAAGTTGTTGAATTCCCTGTGGGAGCTGAAGTTATAGGATGGTTTCTGGGAACTGAATTCGGGTTTTATAAAAGAGCAGGATGTGGTCTTAATTTGCTGAGCCATCTCTTCAGCCCTCCTAACTCTCAGTGTTTGTGATATTTGTAGGCTAAATGAGCTGTTTTTTTTTTTTTTCTGATTGTCACAAAGCAACAATTTAAAAAGATCCAGAAATAAATATACCTGCTCTGTCCAAAACCCTGCTATTCAAGAATCAACTATATTTTATCATAATTAAAGTATTTTTCTGGGGAATTTGAGGAGCTTGTGAGATGCTGAGTGGGTAAAGGAGCTTTTGCAGAAGCCTGGCAACTTAAATTTAATTTCAGGAATATGTAAAGGTGGACGGAGAATTGACCCTACAGAGTTACCCTCTGACCTTCACAGGTGCCAGCTCCCATCATACACACATATGCCTAGTAATAATGAAAGAAAAATAATTAAATTCATGAAGTCAGTCCCTTTGAGTGACTTGTCAAATGGCTTTGAAGACAGAAGAGTTATCAGAAACATTTGGAGCAAAGACATGGTGCGGTTACTATAAAATACTCTCCAAGGGACTGCTCTGTAAAAAGTGAATACATAAATTTCTTCATAGATATGGATTATATCTTAAACATTTTCTAGGGGATCCTATTATTAGAGTTAAAATCTTCACAGTGGGGCTGGAGAGATGGCTCACCAGTTAAGAGCATGCTAGCTCTTCCACAGGACTCAGGGTTAAATTCCCAGTACCTACATGGCAGCTTAGAACTACCTGGAATTCTAGTCCCGGGGGATCCTGTGCTCTCTTCTGGCCTCTGCAAACAGCAGCTATTTTGGTACACACATTTACATGCAGGCTAAACACCCATACACATAAATCTTTTCAAAATCCTCAAAACTGGGTATGGTGGCACTTGCCTGTAATCCCAGCCCTTGTGAAGCAGAGGCAGGTGGAGCGCTCTCGGTTTGAGCCAGCCTGGTCTGCATAGTGAGTTCCAGGCCAGCCAGCATCTATGTATAGAGACCCTGTTGAAAAAAAAAAACAAAAACTCATAGTGGTTCTATGAGAATAGTACTTGGATTCATGTTTGTTCATTTTAGAAAATATAAGGAAACTGCCCAGAATTGCTCAACTTCTATGACAGCACAGACCCTTGATTCCATTGGTTCTTAGTTGTATGATATTATTTGAATTAGTTTTCTGTGTATCATCTGAGGCTCAACAGCTGTTTGTCTCCATCTCAACAGGTTCCTTGCTGAGTGGATGGTATATGGCTATCCCTCTGAAAATGTCTGGGAACTGGACTTGCAGCGCTTTGGAGCCCTCCAGAGCAGCCGCACCTTTCTGCGCCACCGGGTCATGGAAGTCATGCGTAAGTGTACTTTTAGTTTAATTACATTGAGTTCAGAAATCGATTAAGTGGCCTGTTTGATTAGTCAAGCTTTTCCTTAGCTCTCTAGTAACTATTTTGAATTGGGTTTCTCAGTGTGTGGCTAATTCAGGTTGGAGCACAGGGACTTATGCCTCTTCTGACACTTAGGAGCTTTTTTGGTGTATTGGACCATGCTGCCCTCTAGACAGTAGGGTAGGACTTGCACCTAGTACGTGCTGCTAGCCGTGCAACCTTTTCAGTTGGGCTTAAGTGCTACCTCAACTTCCCACCTAGGTTTTAAGATCATTGGTGGTTTTTGCCATTATTTTGAGATGGAGTCTCAAAATCCAGGCTATCTTTAACCTGCTATATTGCCTTGACTCCTGATCTTCCTGCCTCTGCCTCCCAAGTGCTGGGATTACAGGTGTGTGCCACCATTCGTTGGCTTCTCTCTTTTTTCCTTTTTGTGGTGGTGAGGATTGAGGGCCTCTGGTATGTTAATACCATATTACCAATATCCATTGTCTTCTTTCTAAAAACTGTATGTTTTGTGTCTGTTGTATGGATGTGGGTACATGTATCACCAAGCAGGTGTGGGGCTTAGACAAGAGCTTTGTAGCGTTGGTTTCTCCTACTTTTACATAGGTTTCTAGGGATTGAACTCAGTTCCTCTGGAAAAGTAGTTAGTGTTCTTTTTTCCTTTCTTTTCTTTTCTTTTTAAGATTTATTTATTTATTATATATACAATGTACTGCCTGCATATGTGCCTGCCCACCAGAAGAGGGCATCAGATCACATTATAGATGGTTGTATGCCACCATGTGGGTGCTGGGAACTGAACTCAGGACCTCTGGAAGAGCAGCAGTTCTCTTAACTTCTGTGCCATCTCTCCATCTCTCTCTAGTTAGTGTTCTTATGCTAAGCTACTTCTCTAGCTCCAAAAACAAAAATTTTAAAGAAAAAGAAGAGAGAGAGCTGGGCGTGGTGGCGCATGCCTGTAATCCCAGCACTTGGGAGGCAGAGGCAGGCAGATCACTTGGAGTTCAAGGCCAGCCTGGTCTACAAAGCGAGTCCAGGACAACCAAGGCTACACAGAGAAACCCTGTCTCAAAAAAACCAAAAAAAAAAAAAAAAAAAAAAAAAAAAAAAAAAAAAAAAAGAAGAAGAAGAGAGAGAAGTTAATTTGGATTTTAGCTTTGTTATGTGAATAATGTCACCTTTCAGATTTCAGTAAATGAATGTATGCTACAAACCTTTTCTCTTCAAAAGTGGTTATATATTGAAGGAAAAGTCTGTAAAACATGAGACTCTGCAGCACAGCAAAGAATTAAGTTCCTTTTTCTGTTTTTGTTTTTTTGAGACAGGCTTTTTCTGTGTAGCCTTGACTGTTCTGGGCTCTCTTTGTAGACCAGGCTGTCCTCAAACTCACAGCAATCCGCCTGCCTCTGCCTCCCAAGTGCTAGGATTAAAGGCACGCCACTACCTTTTAAAAAAAATCTTATTTATTTATTATTACGTATACAGTGCTTTGCCTGCATGTACACCTGCAGGCTAGAAGAGGGCATCAGATCATATTAAAGATGGCTGTGAGCCACCCTGTGGTTGCTGGGAATTGAACTCAACACCTCTGGAGAAGCAGTCAGTGCCCTTAACCTCTGAGCCATCTCTCCAGCCCTTAAGTGCCTTTTTTATACTTAAACGTTTTTTGTTTTTATTTGAGAGGGGTCTCACTTAGTAGCCCTGGCTTTTTCTGGAACATGTTCCTTAGATGAGATTGATCTTGAACTCAGCAATCCCCCTGCCTCTGCTGGGACCTGGCTTTAAATTTTTTAAAAATTTTATTTCAATATTTTATACATATGATTATTAAACCTTTGTGTATGTCTGCCTGCCATTTTCATGCTTAATGCCCATGGAGGTCAGAAAAGGGCATCAGATCCCTTGGAACTGGAGTTAAGGACAGTTGTGAGCCACAGTGTGGGTGCTGGGAAGTGAACCCAGATCCTCTGGAAGGGCAGCCAGTGTTTGTAACTGCTGAGACATTGTTCCAATCCCCCACCTCCCTTTTATTTATGGTAGTAGGGACTGAACCCAGAACCTCATGCATACTAGCTAAGTATATATCTGCATCAGTCCTTGCCTTTGTTTTTGGTTTTTTGCTTGAGATGGGGGCTTGCTAAGTTGCTGTCCTAGTTACCTACTGCTGTAAAGACACATCATAATCAAGGCAACTTATAAAGGAAGAATTTAACTGGGGCTTATGTACAGTTTCAGAGGGTGAGTCCATGACCATTATGGTGGGGAGCATGGCAACAGTCAGGCAAGACTGGTACTAGAGCAGTAGCTGATTTTTTTTTTTTCTGAGACAGGGTTTCTCTGTGTAGCCTTGTCTTGTCCTGGACTCACTTTGTAGACCAGGCTGGCTTCGAACTCATATCGATCTGCCTGCCTCTGCCTCCCAAGTGCTGGGATTAAAGGCGTGCGCCACCACGCCCAGCCCAGTAGCTGATTTTTATCTGCAAGTTGGAGGCAGAGAGATAGACATTGGCTCTGGTGTGGGCTTTTGAAAGCTCAAAGCCCACCCCCAGTGACACACCTTCTCCAACAAGGCCACACCTCCTAATCCTTCCCAAAGCAGTCCCACCAGCTGGGGACCTAACATTCAGATACGAGCCTGTGGGGCCATTCTCATTCAAACCTCCACAACGCGCCCAGGCTTGGCTGGAACCTAGTTGGTATCCTAGGTGTCCTTGAATTTGAAGTCCTTCTGCTGTAGCCACCGAAGTCTCTGGGATGGTAAGCTTGTGCTGCCGGGGCCCAGCTGACAGACTGTGTTCATCTGTTCTAGCTCTGATGTATGACCTGAAGGTTCCCCGTTGGGACTTCCAGACTGGGAGGCAGTTACGTACATCTCCTCTTTATGATCGGCTGGATGCTCAGGGAGCCAGGTGGATGGAGAAACATGGATTTGAGAGGCCAAAGTATTTTGTTCCACCCAACAAGGGTAAGACTGTCTTATTTGAGACAGAATCTCACATTCTAGCCTAGAACTAGTTTACTTTGTATCTCAGGTTGGCTTTGAATCCTTACCAGTCTTCTTGTTTCATCATCTCAAGTGCTAGGATTATAGGCATAAGCCACTACAGTTGTGTGTGTGTGTACCCTTGTGTAGACCTGTGTGTGTGTGCACGTATGCCCTTGTATACACCTGTGAGTGTGTATCTATGTTATACCCCTGTATAGACCTGTGTGTGTGTGTGTGTGTGTGTGTGTGTGTGTGTGTGTGTGCGTACCCTTGTATAGATCTGTGTGTGTGTGCGTGTGTGTGCGTGCGTGCGTGCGTACCCTTGTATAGACCTGTGTGTGCACGTACGCCCTTGTATACACCTGTGAGTGTGTATCTATGTTATACCCCTGTATAGACCTGTGTGTGTATGTGTGTGTGCATGCGTGCGTACCCTTGTATAGACCTGTGTGTGTACGTACGCCCTTGTATACACTTGTGAGTGTGTATCTATGTAATACCCCTGTATAGACCTGTGTGTGTATGTGTGCGCGCGTGCGTACCCTTGTATAGACCTGTGTGTGTGTGCGCGTACGCCCTTGTATAGACCTGTGAGAGTGTCTATGTTATACCCCTGTATAGACCTATGTGTGTGTGTGTATCTGTATGTGTAAACCGTTGTATAGACCTGTATGTATGCATACGCCCTTGCATAGACCTGTGTGTGCGCGCGCGCATGTGCGTATGTGTACCCTTGTATAGACCAGAAATTGATGTTGAATGTTTTCTCTATTGTTTTCTACCTTATTTTTTCAGACAGATTTCTCACTGAATCTGGAGTTCACTGGTTGGCTAAACTGGCTGGCCATCAAGCCCACAGTTCCCTCTTGTTTTTGCCTATCACTGCTGGGATATAGGGGTACACTGAGCCAATTCCTTCTACGTCGTACCCTCATTTATTTGTTTAATAATTTTACATCCCCACCTCAGGCCCTTCCCTCCTTCCCCCCACTTCCAACTCCCCAACCCTCCTCTTCCCTTTACCTAGTCTCCTTCCCCCCAGAGATGGGGAGGGCCCCAATTAGTCCTAATCCATCCTGGTATTTTAAGTCACTGTAGGACTAAGCACATCCTCTCCCACCTGGGAGTGACACTGGGAGTGACAAGGCAGCCCAGTTAGGGAAAGTGACACAGCGGTAGGTAGCAGATCAGACAGCCCCTGCTCTTGTTGTTAGGGGACCTACACGATGACTAAGCTGCACATTTGGCACCGATGTATAGGTGTCTAGGTTCTGTCCATGCAAGCTCTTTGGTTGGCGATCCAGTCTCTGTGAGCCTCACCACCACCTCTTCCTTCTCTTCTTCTTTTTTGTTTTTTTGTTTTTAAACAACCTGATTTTTAAAAAAATGATTTATTGATTTATTATTATATATACAGTGGTCTACCTGCATGTACAACTGTAGGCCAGAAGAGGGCATCAGATCACATTACAGGTGGTTGTGAGCCACCATGTGGTTGCTGGGATCTGAACCCAGGACCTTTGGAAGAGCAGGTGGCACTCTTAACTCCTGAGCCATCTCTCCAGCCCTTTGGGAGGGGGTTTTAAGACAAGGTTTCTCTGTGTAACTGCCTTGGCTGTCCTGGCCTTGCTTTGTAGACCAGGCTTGCCTCAAACTCACCTACCTCTGCCTCCTCAAGTGCTGAGTTACCCTCCTGTTAAAACTGGTAATTTTTGAGTGCATATAGCTAGAATCTATAAAGCTAGAAGAATAAAAAAATAAAATCTTGTAGGCATAGCAAAATATGTGGGGGACTACTCAGCATGAAACCCTTTCATTTCCACCTTGTTTTCTCTGTTCATAGACCTTCTTGCATTGGAACAGAGCAAGACTTTCTACAAGCCAGATTGGTTTGATATTGTGGAGTCTGAAGTCAAATGCTGTAAGGAAGCTGTGTGTGTCATTGACATGTCTTCTTTCACAAAATTTGAAATAACTGTAAGTTTTGGGAACCAAAACAGCAGGGAGGGAAACATTTTCTACTTATTGAATGCTTGTTTTTCTTTTCTTTTTCCTTTCATGTATTTTTCATGTTAGTTTTTATTTTTATGTGTATGGTTATTTTGCTTCAGTGTTTGTCTGTGTGCCACACACATGCAATGCCTAAGAAAGCCAGAAGAGGGCATTGGATTTCCCTGGGATTGGAGTTACAGATGGCTGGGAGCTGCCGTGGGGATGCTGGGAATTTTTGACCCAGGTCCTTTGGAAGAACAGCCAATGCTCTTACCCAGTGAACCACCCCTCCAGACCCCAAATGTATCTTTTTTTTGTTTTCTTTTGTTTGAGATAGTTTTTCTGTGTAGCCTTGTTGTCCTGGAACTCACTCTGTAGACCAGGCTGGCAGATCTGTCTGCCTCTGCCTCCCAGAATGCTGGGATTACAAGTGTGTGCTGCCAGCTCAGCAAAGATTTATGTATTTGAATGTTTTGTCTGCATGTTTCTGCACACTAGAAGAGGGCATTGGATCTTGTGGGACTCTAGTTATAGATGGTTGTGAGCCACCTTGTGGTTACCAGGAATTTCACTCAAGATCTCTGAAAGAGCACCTGTATTTTTCATGCCACTTAAGAACTGATTCTGAAAGAACTCTGTTTTGTCTGTATAATCATATTTTTCTGAAATTCAGCTCCTATAACAGTTTTAAATTTTCCTACAAAGGCCCATTTTAAAGATTTATTTATTATGTATACAGTGTTCTGCTTGTATGTACACCTGCACACAAGAAGAGGGCATCAGATCTCATTATAGATGGTTGTGAGCCACCATGTGGTTGCTGGGAATTGAACTCAGAATTCAGGACTTTTGGAAGAGCAAACAGTGCTCTTAACCTCTGAGCTATCTCTCCAGCCCTGGCCCATTTATCTTAAGTACTGAAGGTTAGCTTTCTTTGTCATTTCTCAGTTTTCTCAGTAAGGTGCAGTGTTGTGTGGTCATGGTGTTAAGTGTTTACTCTCTCTGCTTTATTCCTTTCCTTGCAGTCCACTGGGGATCAGGCATTAGAAAGTCTGCAGTATCTTTTCTCCAATGACCTCGATGTGCCTGTAGGTCACATTGTTCATACTGGTATGCTCAATGAATGTGGAGGGTATGAAAATGACTGCAGCATTGCACGCCTAACCAAACGCAGGTGAGTTGAGCTGCCATCCCTTTTTGCTCCTTCCACTAAACTGATACTTCAAGGGCTCTGGAAGCAGGGTCCTTAATACTTCTCTAGAGCCCACAGTCCTAGGGACCCAGAAACTATTTCATGAATTCCTGTCTAAATCATCAGGCAGCTGTAAACAAGTCAGCAAGGGCAAAGAAAGAGAAGAAACCCAAGTTAGGTGTGGAGGCTCATACCCACAATGCCAAGGGCCTAAAGCAGGGATACCACAGTGAGGCCAACATGAAAGGTTCCAGGCTAGCTTGACTTACAAACAAAAGAAGTAGTTGTGTTATATAAAACTGGGTATAGAGGTTAGTTATCCTAATAGGAGAAGATTCTTTATGAACGTTAATGTTACTAAGTCTGTGTAATTTTGCCATTATTGGTATAGAATCTAGAATGTAAAATAGCCCTCCCTGAAAGTTAAAGAGATTGTTTCTAAGAGTTCTCAGTGGGGCTTTGAAACTACATAAGAACCTGATTGATTCCTGATTCTTTTTCTGCCTTTGGGTTTGATTATTTTGGGGGGTTCTCATTTTCAGTTTCTTCATGATCTCTCCAACTGACCAGCAGGTCCACTGTTGGGCCTGGCTTAACAAATACATGCCAAAAGATAGCAGCTTGCTGCTGGAGGATGTCACCTGGAAATACACAGGTAATCAGCCTTTTGGGATCAGCCAAATAAAGAAGCAGATCCAGATCGTCTTCTACGTCATATACACCTCATTATTTCTCTACCAAGTGAGTGTCAGAATTCAGCAGGTCTGTCAGCAGAGGTTTGTGTGCCATTGAACCTCAGGTCCCTCAGGAAAAGGACACTTGTATAATTCTAACCAGTCCTAGGCCAGGTCCTAGGTGCATGTGGTGGTTAGTTTTAATGCCTACGTGACAAGATCTAGAATCACCTGGGAGATAAATAAGTGTACGCCTGTGGGAGATCACCGTGTCAATTGAGGTGACACCATTCCCTGACATGGATCCTATACTGTATAATTGGAGGGGGGATTAAGCAGCAGCAGGCCTTGTCACTGCTTCCTAGTTGTGGATGTCATGGCCAGCAGCTACAAGCTTCTGATGACTACCCTGCACAATGGCTGACCCTGAACTGTCAACTAAAATAAGCTGTCCTTTAAGTTGTTTTTGTCAGTGTGTTCTGTCACAGTAGTAGGTAAAGAAACAGACAGCGGACAGGTTCAGAAGAGACCTTTTGCATAGGCGCAACTGTTTTCCTGGAGAGGTTGGACATCTCTTCTTCTTTACCCTGTAGCCCTCAATCTGATTGGTCCTCGGGCTGTGGATGTGCTGTCTGAGTTGTCCTATGCCCCTATGACTCCAGACCACTTTCCAACTCTCTTTTGCAAGGTAGGTGCTAGTAATCTAAATTTATTGTTTGAGATGGGGGTCTCATGCAGGCATGCTTGTTATGTAGCTGAGGATGACCTTACACTTCTGATGTCCTTGCCCAAGTGCTGTGATTGCAGATGCATATGTACTTGGTTTATTAGGTGCTGAAAATCAAACCCAGGGCTCCATGCATGCTAGGCAAGCACTCTACCAACTGAGCCACATACCTAGCAGAAGTTTGTTTTTTAAATGTTAAGAGATTCATTCTTTTTTTTCTTTTCTTTTTTTTTTTTTTGATTTTTTTCAAGACAGGGTTTCTCTGTGTATCCTTGACTGTCCTGGAACTCGCTCTGTAGACCAGGCTGTCTTCAAACTCACAGAGATCCACCTGCCTCTGCCTCCCAAATGCTGGGATTAAAGGTGTGCGCCACCACCGCCCGGCCGAATTAAACTTTTAAGTAAAAGAAATAGACAAGAATGCCAAAAGGTAAAGGTAATATATTAAGGTCAGATTTTTTTTTCTCCTTACTTTGCTTCTTTTGTTTTCATACACACAGTACTGTACATGTGCCATCATCAGGGAAGAAATGATTGCTGAACCCTAAACAACACACAACTAGTTGCCTGGTACACATTACAACCAAGTAACTGAGTGCTTTGCAGGAAGCAGTCACACAGCCACTTTGGCAACTTGTGCCATGCATCTGCCATTAGTGATGGAGGCACTTGGAAGTACAAACCTGACTTGAGATTTTCATAGCAAATTGTTTAATAATTTCCTCTGTTCGCCCAGGCAGAGAAAACGACAGAAAATGTTCATGTTAGTGAGCAGATCCCTCTCTGTATTTTAAAGGGTGATCCAACCCATACCCTATGCCTGCCAAATGCTATATCCTGTCAGAATTCCTGTGGAAGTGCCTTGTTTCAGTGCTGTCTCAGACTTACCACCTTCCTTTGTAGAGTAGCTCTTGTACCAGTGACCCTTTCAAGACAATTGAGCTGCTGTAACTAAGTCTCTGGTCCCAGGGTTTATGAATCGCGTTCTGTGGACACTGTCCATTTTGTGTGGCAGATGCCCAAAGCTGGCTGCAGAGACCCCGAGAAGACATCTGATTAGTCCTCATTGTTCCTGATGCTACCTGGCTCGTCCAAATGTTTTAGCAGGATTTGGTAATGAAAAATATTTGGTACTGAGCAAAGAATATGCCACCACTTCTCATTATCGGCTTAATGTGAAACAGGAAGTGGTACTATTCATGGGATGTGGAAGGTGTGTTCCACCTTCAGGATGAAATGCTTTGGTATATAGCTCTTCTCAACAGGGAGGGTAGATACGGACAGGGTCCCCTCAGGTACACAGTCTCCTAACTATCAGGAGGGGCTAGTGCTGACTGCTTTCATTTTCGTTGCAGGAGATGAGTGTGGGTTATGCAAATGGGATCCGGGTGATGAGTATGACTCACACAGGGGAGCCGGGATTCATGCTGTATATCCCCATAGAGGTAAGAGGGCTCAGTCTTTCTTTTCCAGTGCCTCTGGCCAGGGCTGCCAGTTTCCTAAGATTCCTGAGCGCTGCCAGGTTGGGAATGATGTGTCCTACTGAGTTTTGGGTAAGCTGCAGGGAAGAGGTTTTATAATTTTTAACAGTTAATGTTGAAGGGATTCATTCTTTTAAAAATGAAAACTTGAGGGAGAGCAAAATACCTGGGTTCTGTCTCAGCACCACATGGCAGCTCATCTGTATCTCTAGTTTCTCTGTGTAGCCTTGGCTGTCCTGGACTCGCTTTGTAGACCAGGCTGGCCTCCAACTCACAGCGATCCACCTGCCTCTGCCTCCCGAGTGCTGGGATTAAAGGCGTGGGCCACCACACCTGGCTGCATGTGGGTTTTGTCAGTTGAGTTTACCTTTCCCTGTGAATGAGGTAGAGTCTGCAGAGCTGACAGTCTTTCCGTCATCCTCTACCGTCTTTGCTTCTGACCTTGGCCTGTCATTCTTGCCAGTCTTCAAACATGCTAGGCAGGCTGCTCCTTTGTTTCCTAATAACTCCGTTTTCCTTCTGGCATGTTCTTCCCCATAAAGACATCCCCAAGCTCACTACTCTTCCTTTTCCGACACATGTGCATGTATATACACAACTATGCTTTATTATTTTTGTATGTCTGTATGTATCTGTGCCTGCATTTATGTTTGGTGTGCATGTGTGTGCAGGAGCCTGAGGAAGCCAGAAGAGAGTAGGAGATTTCCTGGAAATGGGGTTGCAGGTAGTGCTGAGCTAATGATGTGGGTGCTGGGAGCCCAACTTGGGTCCTTGGGGAGAGCAAGTACTCTTAACTGCGGAGCCATCCCGCCAGCATTCATATCACTTCTGTCTTTTAGACAGTTTCACAAAACAGTTCTGGAACTCACTCTGTTAACCAGGCTGGCCTTGAACTGAGAGATTGATTCCATCTCTCCCTTCTGAGTAGTGGGATTAAAGGCGTACGTCACTATGTCCAGCCATATCACTTCCTAGTGAGACCTTATTGAAAACTATCCTCACTTGTCTCCTTGTACTTTTTTTTTTCTGTAGCACTTAACACTAGTCAATATTACTTGTATATTTCAGAGATTTCCTTGTAAAGTTTTTATATCTCACCATTTAGATATCACATAATAAGCCAGAGTAGACATTTCTTGGAGGTGTTTTTTTGTTGTTGTTTTCTTTTCTTTTTTTTTTTTCTTTTGTCATATCTTTCGAGCATGGAACCTCCCCATCTACCACACCCCAGGACCAAGTCTTGCTTTGTAGCCCAAGCTGGCCTCCTATTTTTGCCTTCTTTCATCAACCTGGAACCACACCCATTTTTTCCAGGCTTCCTTATACCACATTGCATTTTTGGATTTATGTAGTGTGTTTGTGTTGGGGGCAGGGGAGAGGGTACCTGTTTCATAGTACATGTATGGAGGTCAAAGGATAAATTTTGAGAGTTGGTTCTCTTCTGTACTTTGTGGGATCCAGGGATCAAACTCAAGTACGTACATGGAACAAATGCCGCAGCCACTGAGCCTGATTTAAAAAAAAAATTTTTTTTAATTGTTCATTTCTCTCCAACCACACATATACTTTTTTTCTTTTTTTAAGGTGGGGCTTATTTTGGTTCAATTTGAGTATTCTCCACAGTGCACAGTAAGTTATAATGGTAGAATTGTAGCTAGTTACATCACATCCATAGTCAAGAAGCAGAGAAATTTATATTTCTAGGTACTTTATTTTAAATATCTTGAATATACTATTTTTACATTTATGGATATTTTGCCTGCAAGTATGTCTGTGCACCACATGGGTGCAGTGCCCATGGAAGCCGGGTGAGGGCATTGGATCCCCTGGGATTGGAGTTAAAGATGGTTGTGATCTGCCATGTGAGTGCTGGGAATTGACCCAGGTCCTCTGTAATGAGCACCAAGTGCTCTTAACCACTGACCCGTCTCTCCAGCCCCTTTACGTACTTCTGTATTTAATACTTCTTTCTAGGCTGTCATCTGATACATGGTATGAGGTGGTTTTTACATGTGGATTACCCAGAACTGAACCAAGGGTCATGTGTATGTTAGGGAAGTATTTACCACCGAGCTTTGTAACTGCTAACAGCCATGTTTTTGGCAGCTTCAGGGTGTTACTTTTAAATGTAAATATACCTGTTCAAAATTAACTATTAAAAGTGATAAAATCTGCTTCCTGCAGCCTACCCAAGAACCATGGGATACGCCACGTCAATCAATTAGAAACACTGGTTGCTAACTTTTCTTCTCTTCATATAGTATGCTCTGCATGTCTACAATGAGGTGATGAGTGTTGGACAGAAATATGGAATCCGGAATGCTGGGTATTATGCTCTTCGAAGTCTCCGAATTGAGAAATTTTTTGCCTTTTGGGGTCAGGACTTAAACACCCTGACCACGCCCCTGGAATGTGGAGGAGAGTCTCGAGTGAAGTTAGAGAAGGTACTGTTCACCCAGCCTCCCTGTGCCTTTCCCTGTGCAGTGTCATCTGTCTAGAATAGGAGGAGCTGAGCAAATAAGAGCAAGAAAGACAGGAAGTGCCAGCATCAGGTAAGTCACAAGAAGTAGTGTTCTCAGGATAGGAAACTTAGCTGTGGGATGCACATCATCACATGAAGTCCCAATACCCTGACAACACCTGTTTACACTGGCATAGGTTTTTAATAGATTGTGGTCATTCATTAATGTACCACAGTATTTATCCAAATTAGTCATTTTACAGCCACCTGCATAGCTCTTAAAACCTTTTAAACTTTTAATTCTGTATAGACATGTATGTCTATGTAAGGTATGTGCATTTGAGTGCACTTGTCAAAAGAGAACACAGGGGACTAAGCTTGGGTCTTCTACAAGGACTCTTAACTGAGCCAGGCGTGGTGGCACAGGCCTATAATCCCAGTACTTGGGAGGCAGAGGTAGGCTGATCTCTTAATGAGTTCGAGGCCAGCCTGGTCCAGGACAGCCAAGGTAACATAGAAAAACCCTGTCTTGAAAAAATAAAACAAACGACACCACCACTTAACTTGAGCTATCTCTCCAGCCCCAGGTGTCAGTACTTAGAAAACTGTAGTTCAAGAGACTCTACGAAGAGCTTCTTGTCCCCTTGGCTTCTGAAAAGCAGCAGCTTGTTTCTGGAGTGTTAGCATGGTGGCAGTATGCTAGTGTGACACCCTGCCCACCTTTAACCTACATGGTGTTAAATTTGTGCTTTGCTTTATTTATAACAATGTATCTGGGAAGTTCCCTGTAAGTACACCTGTAGTTTGTTGTCTGTCTTTTCTGAGATGGTCTCACTAAGTAGTCCTGGATGGCCTGGAACTTTCTATGTAGACCATGCTGAACTTGAACTAGAGATTCGCCAGCCTCTACCTCTCAAAGGCAGTGGTTAATGATATGTGCCATCATGCCCAGCTATAGTATTCTTTTTGGTCACTGCATATAACTAGATGTAAAAACTTATATGCAATTATTTATTTTGTTTTTCAAGACAGGGTTTCTCTTTATAGCCTTAACTGTTCTGGACTTGCCTTGTAGTCCAAGTTGGCCCCGAGCTCACAGAGATCCACCCGCCTCTGCCTTCCCAAGTGGTGGGATTATAGGTGTGCACCACAGTGCCTGACCATGCAGCACATTTTTTTGTGCTGTTAAAGTGTTACTAACTCATTGTAACAACTCATTAAGTTTGCTCACCTGTACATACAAGTGTAAACATTGGTACATACATATGCATGGGCTTTTTGCTAGAAACAACACCAAGGGTATGTCTATCTTTGTGGAACTGGTTCTTTGTTGCCAACTTTACATAGGTTCTGGGGCTCAAACTCAGGTTTCTAGGTTTGTGTGATGAGCCATCTTGTCATCCTTCTAGCGAGTATTCTTGATTTTTCAGTTTTTCTAACTGTCCATTGTAGGCTTGTGATTGAAATCTGTTCACAGAAGCATGTACTTCTCCTGTTACAAAAGTTCTCTGGTGTCTCTGCTGTGAATGCAGCTTTTTTATAATGCATCAAACACCATTTTTTCCCCCCAAAAGCTAGTAGGGAATGTAGGTTATCTATGTGAGCTGTGTTCTACTCCATTTACCCCCTCGCTCCCCACCTGTACATGCCATGTAGGTTGGCATCTAAGGCTTTTTTCCTTTCTCTCCTAGGGCATAGATTTCATTGGTCGGGATGCCCTGCTGCAGCAGAAGCAGAATGGGGTGTATAAACGCCTTGCTATGTTCATCCTGGATGACCACGACACAGACCTGGACCTGTGGCCTTGGTGGGGAGAACCCATCTATCGGAATGGGAAGTATGCTGGCAAGACCACCAGTAGTGCCTATAGCTACACTCTTGAGCGCCATGTATGCCTGGGTTATGTACACAATTTTTCTGAGGACAATGGGGAGGAGCAGGTAGTGACAACGGATTTCATCAACCGAGGAGAATATGAAATTGACATTGCAGGACATCGGTTTCAGGCTAAGGCCAAGCTCTACCCTGTCACCTCCTTTTTCACTCACAAGCGTAGAAAGGATGATGTGGAGCTGAGTGACTTTCATGGGAAGTAATGCCAAGACATTCTTTCTTACTCCTTTTGTCTCACCATGAGGAGCATCGTTCTGGGAGCTGATTTTTTCCCTCTTGTCTCCTTACAGAAGGTATCTTTGTCCTCTCTCCTAACTTTTCAATTTGACAGAGTTTAAACTCTATCCTCAAGCCTTGCTTGTCCTCCCATTTTCTTTCATTTGCTGTTACCCCTCCTAACAATCCAGGCTCTTCTCATCCCTCCAGCAGGCTCACATTCCCACAGTGGAAGGCAGAGGCCACTTGTGGAGTCGGTTAAGGTGACAGGCTGATTGTTAAGCTCATAGTAAGGTATATAGGTATTAAATCTTAGGGCAAAAGTCCATTTCCCTTGGGCTGGGATTCTTACAGAGTAACCTAACTTTGTAGATTACTGTGTCTGATGCAGCCTTGGGAATAACTTGTGTCTTAACCAGGCAGATGACTCTGTTCCACTGTGCTGTAAGTTGCCACCTGATACCTCCTAACCATCTACCTCACCAATGAGAGGGATTGCATGGACATTGCTCTGTGGAAGGGACAAGTAGTTAACCTGGCTCCTCTTTCCCCTCAACTTTGTCCTTAGATGTTTGTGCCAGGGCAACCTGCCTGTAATTTTATTTTCTGCGGTTTTGTATAATGAGGTTGTTTGTTTTTTAGCTGAGTAAACATGTATGCCAGTATAAAGGAAAAGCCATGTTGCCTTTTGTGTTGCTTTTCCCAGCAGAGGCAGTGTGAATGCAGATGTTGAGTCCTTCTATTAGAGGAGTGCTGGCTTTTCTTTGAGCTAATTATAGGTCAGCCAGTTATCTTTTATTTTCTTCAGATGACCTCTAGCCTCATCTGTGCCTACAACCTCAACACTCATTCTTATCCCTTTAGAAGAGGGACAGGGGATTAGGTAGGTTGTCTTGGGTGAGTAAGACATGCCGTTCATACTGCGATCCAGAGGGCTACTAGAGCCCCAGCTTTTCATCCCGAGCAAGAACAAAGCCACAGGTGGATGACCACCAAGTGTGGTTAAGACAGTGCAGGCCAGAGACTGCTTTTCATCTTTTCTTTCCAGGTTCCCCACTGGGGTACCACCAAATGCACTACACATTTCAGTGGCACTGCTGTTTTCTTTTTGTGGGATGTTTCGCACTGGAGCTCAGGCTAGCCTCAAATTTGTAGTGATCTGCCTGCCTCTTAGTCTCCTGAACACCAGGATTTCAGGTGTGACAATGTTTTCTGTAGGACAAACTTGGATTTTACAAGGCTATGCTATATAACACCAAAACTTAATTTTCTCTTGTATACAAACTGCCCCAGTCTGGATTTCAGCATCTTTAATTTGCCCAGTACTTGGGAGGCAGAGGCAAGTGGACTTTTGTGAGTTCAAGGACAGCCTGATCTACAAAGTGAGTTTCAAGAAAGCCAGGGCAGGTAAACCCTGTCTCAAAAAAACCTCCAGAGAGAGAAAGCCATTAATTCAACTGTAGTTCTTAGTAACCTGGATGCATTAGAGCCATTAAATTTTTGTTAATAGAAATCCTTCATTTTGTTAGAACAGCTCAAAATTCTCAAGTGTCTTCTTTCTTTGGCATTTCTATAGAACTGTGATCCATTCAGACTGGCTCTGTTTGCACATTTCTTGCTGTTTACTCCACTAGGGCACTCCTACTTGGCTTCCAAGAAGATTTTGATTGACATATAACAATGGCACACAATTAGAATTTGGTGTGAGGGGGAATTGCTGTTTTGGAGGAAATGTGTATTTAATGAGATGAGAGGCCCTGTTTGTAGGCAAAGGGAAGAAAGGAGAAATACTCCACTCCAAGCAAGCAGCAGCAGCAAACTTCTGAGACCATCAAGAACAGTCCTTAGCTGACCTACAAAGATGGAAGTAGATATGCACAGCTCCAGGTATTCTGTGCTCTTTCAACTATGGCTGTGACATCACAGTCTGTGTGAATGGAAGTTTATTTGGAATTGAATACAAAAGAAATTTCTGACCTATGCATTAATAGTAAAGATGTAGCAGCAAGCCAGGCAGTGGTGACCACACCTTTAATCCTAGCACTCAGGAGGCAGAGGCAAGGGGGTCTCTGAGTTCAAGGCCAACCTGGTCTACAAAGAGTGTTCAGAACAGCCAAGGCAGAGAAACTGTCATGAACAAAATAAAATGAAGATGTAGCTGCAGGTTTTCTCTTTACATATTGGAAGTGTTATCACTTAAGTTCTGGATTAGAAAAACAATACAACCAACCAAAAACCCCGTAACTTTCAACATGATGATAATTTTAAAATTTGGTGTACCACATTCATAGTATATTATTCAAATACGAATGTCATCAAGAGTGTTTTCAGCATAGATTTTGATTCTTTTCTTCACTTGTTAATCTGTCCTTTCTAAGTCAGACAGAAACTGCCATATTGAAAAACCATACAGCACTTTCTAGTAAGTCTTCAGCTAGAGTTCTGGCTGTTGTTGATGTCGGCCTTTTGAGCTTACAGGCAGTGCCTGCCTTACTGCAGCTTTTTCTGTGATTGTTGTCATAAGCACCTTAAGACAGTCGGGGTGGGGGGTTTACCTGGAATACCTGATCCATCAGTGTTGGTAGAACATTCTAGGCTTCTCAGGAGTAGATGCACGTTATCAGAAATGCTAGGCCTACAGCAGAGGTTCTCAACTAGAGGGTTGAATGACCTGACCTTTTCATAAGTTGTCTAAGATAATTGGAAAACAGATATTTAATTATGATTCATAATAGCAACGAAATAATTTTGTGGTTGTGGGTCACCAAACACGAGGAACTTCAGTAAAGGGTCACAGCATTAAGAACCACTATTCCAGAGGCATGACTTAAAATCCAGGTGGACCAAGAACTGTGTATCTTCAGCTCTTGGACAGTGAGGCTGTCTTGGTTTGCATTGCATGACAACACAATCTGGGGAGCCAGTTAGCTTTAAGGGATTGAAAACATTTCACCTTTAGGTGACAGATTCTTTGAGGTGAGGCGTTCCATGGTCTCGTCTCTGATTATATAACAATTAAATCTCTTTGAACAAGATGACAAAGTACACTGAGGACTTATGGTTTGCAGTTTCCTATGATCGTGAACTGTTACAAAGGCTTTCTTTCCCTTAGCTGTCCATGCCACATGCAACACCTCTGTCTCAGCACTGCCATAGTTATTTGAGATATAGTCAAGCTTGTAACAGTCCTTTCCACGACAGAGGTACTGAAGTTGGAAAATGGGAAAGGAGGGAAGGCTAGAATAGCCTTAGTTTTGAGAGTACCTCACTGTGTTCCTAGTTGTTCCGTGGGTCCCCTACAGGCCTCATTAGTCCTGGCACACAGGACCACTCAACACAGTACTAAGCCGTAGCTTCAGTCTGGTCTCCAAGAAGCCCTTTGTGCAGCAGTGGAACACAGCCACTTCAGCTTGGCTCTTGTTGGGAAGTATACTTGCTCAAGCCTGTCTCCTCTACACTTAATGTATTCTAGGCTGTTGTTTCGATTTTACTATTCTATTGCTCTGCTTTTGCATGTGGGTGGCAGTGCCAATATGAGTTACAAGTAGTAGGAATTGCTGAAGCGTACAGTTTGTTTCACTGAAGACTCACAGTTAATGAACATTTGTTAGCATCTGAAAAGTTCATCACCATCCTCGGAGAGAATTCTACTAGTACTGGAAGAGCGGTTCCATCATCCTGCTTTCAGGGGTGAACTACAAATGCCATCCTTATATCTGTTAGTTACTTCTTGGCCAAGGTAACTGACTGACAATATTTGGAACAACGAAGAATAAGTTGTCACTTTTTAATTTTCTGCATCCCAACACCCCGTCGTCTCACATGTGTTGCTAGATAAGCAGCACAGTGTCAACACAGCAGAGGCTCATCTGTACTTACATCTGTAGGCACATAGAGGAGAGTAGGCGAAGTGCGACGTCTGAGCTCAGCTCTAGCTGAGCAGTGGGTGGATTTGGCAGCACCTCTCTTCCTCTGTCACTTCTTTTTGGTCTCCAAGGTGCTGATCTGTAAGCCCCATTTTCATGTCAATATGGGGCTTCCTCTCACAGTCCCTAACAGTACTTTTTCACAGTGAGTGTTTCACACACCTTTGCCTTTTCTTAATCTGTTAAACATCAGCATCTTTCCTGTGTAAGACTCTTGGCCTCTCTAAGCCACTGTCCACATCTGAATAATCATGCATTTCCTTCATATTTTGATTCACCTGCTTTAAATCTTTGCAAACATCTACTTACTTGTCTTTTTGTCTTACAAGACGAGGAGGAGTTATTTTTATCATGTTTCAAAAGATCTATGCCAAGATTTCCTTTGCACACCAAGAACTGAAGCTTGGAACATTTTTCTCAACCCAGTTCTAGTGCCTTACACTCCAGAATGTCCAGTAGTGGACTGAGGTAGGAAGAAAATGCTCAGTCTGTGGGTTCTCCTCCCCGACGTCAGCACTCCTTCCTCAGAATAATCTGGGTGTGGGTAAAAGTTCTGCAGCTCATTTCACTGAAAGCTTTTCTAGTTCATACCTAACTCTCTGGGCGCTACTTAAAGTATATAAAACACCAGTACAACTACTATTAAATGGTATAAATGTGTATTTTGCTCCCTTCTGTTCTCTGTACTGTCAGCATGTGCTCCTGAGGACATTTTAGACATTGGAGTAAATAAAAACTTTCTTCAAGAGCAAACTCAGCAGATACATGGGATAACTGCATTTTATGGCCAGAATTATTTCTAGATGGCTGGATTTCAATTGAAATTTTCTTTTCATGTATTAGGTGTATAAATGAATAAAAAGTGCTTTGATAAATATCATGTCCACTTCTGAAATGTTCTTTAACTTGGTCACAACATGTTATTTGCCTTCTCAAAGGATAAAATACACTTACACTTGTGATGCTAAGGGGTTTACAAACCCAGGTAAAGAAAAGACAGGCTTACGGCCAATTCCCTGTGCAGTATAGTTGTGGGGAAGAATACCTTCTGGGTAAGAATGAACAGTACTAAACGCATGCAAGCAAGCCCATGGTTGTGTAATAGAGGAACAAAGGGTATTAGCCGGAGAGGTGGCTAATACCAAAATTCTTAAAATGTAGCTTAAACCTTTAGGGACAATTACAAATGTCTTAGACACCCAGTCCCTGGCCAGTGGGGACACAATGCTCTCACCATGCAACTTTAACAAATATTTTGCTGGAAATACTGACCCTGATCCCTTAGAGGCCAACTGGTAACATCCTGGAAAATAAACCAGACAGACACTCATTAGGTAAATATTCCAAGAAGAAAAACAGTCATCAAGAAATACAGGCATTCTGAGGATTTACTTTTAAAAGGGCTTCTTTCCCAGAGAAAAATACTATTATATTCAAAGATAGTGGGCCTTTCCTCTCAATCAGCTACAGAAAGAAACTGGTTAAGCTGTATATAGTGGTACAGGCCTGAAATCCCAGCACTAGGAACGTGGTAAAAGCAGAAGGTTCAGGAGCTCATGACTGCCCTGGAATACGTGTCTCCTCCTCCAAAAGAAAAGAAAAAATTTAGGAAGCTATAAAATTTAAGAAAATTCTGTAAGAAACAAAAGTGCAGGCTGGAGAGATGGCTTAACGGTTAAGAGCACTGGCTGCTCTTCCAGAGGACCTGGGTTCAATTCCCAGCACCCACATGGCAGCTCACAATTATCTATAGTTTCAATTCCAGGGGATCTGGCACCTTAAAATGTACAGACAGGGCCGGGCGCGGTGGTGCCTTTAATCCCAGCATGTGTAGCCTTGGGTATCCTGGACTCGCTTTGTAGACCAGGCCGGCCTTGAACTCACAGCGATCCACCTGCCTCTGCCTCCCAAGTGCAGGGATAATGGTGTGGGCCACCAGAGAAATGTCTTTAAAGACAATAAAGCATAGCTGGGCTAGGTGGCACACACCTTGAATCCCAGCCTCAGGAGGCAGAAACAGGTGGGTCT
Organism: Acomys russatus; assembly: GCF_903995435.1. Classification (NCBI taxonomy): domain Eukaryota; kingdom Metazoa; phylum Chordata; class Mammalia; order Rodentia; family Muridae; genus Acomys; species Acomys russatus. The sequence goes on from NC_067162.1 coordinate 35,676,719, forward strand.
CTGAGTTCCAGGACAGTGAGGGTTATGTACAAAGGCCCTGTCAGAAAACAGACAAGCATCCAACCAACCAAAGCACAGTATAAATTAAAACTTCATATATACTAAGGCACAAATGCATGGCAAGGCAGCACTGTTGCTGTTTGACATTACCAGTAATAACCAAGGCATATAGTTTGCTTTCAGTACACCACGTTATGCTCTTAAAAGAGGTGGTTTAACATAATTCCTCAGAAATCCTTCTGCCTCTGCCTCCTGAGTGCTGGGGTTAAAGGCCTATGCCACCACACCCCGTTTGGTGTGAGTTTTGTATACACACACATTAATGCTGAGGCAACATGAATTTGTACAAATTCAGTCCAACGCTCACTGCTTTGAATTATGCTTGAAAGTAGTTGTAGCTCTGAGTGGTAGAAACCTATTGACCACAAAGAGACTGAGTTTTGGTGATCGTTTTTGGGAAAATTTGTCTTAATCTGGCCTTAAATCTTTGTGGGATGGAATAACTTGGGAAATTCATTAAGCATGAGGAGCTGACTCAACAGGTGAAAGCTTACCACTAAGCCTGAGTGCTAGAGTTCAATACACCAACAACCCTCATGGCAGGAGAGAACTGGTGGTTTGTCCACTGACTTCCATATGTATACTGTGTGCACAAACAAAACATAAATTTCTAAAAATTTATGGTTAGGCCTGGGGCAAACTGGAAGACCTTAGAAGTTTGTATTAAAATCTGAGAAGCTGACAGGTGGTGGTGGCACACGCCTTTAATCCCAGGACTCATGAGGCAGGGGCAGGTGGATCTCTTGAGTTCCAGGACAGCAGGGCTACAGATAAACCCTGTCTGGGGGGGTGGGGAGGAGAGGGAAACACACACACACGCACAGAAATTTGTCTTGGGGCCCATGATTGAACCCAGAGTCTTGTATGTGCTAAGCACATGGTCCACCACCCAAGTCCCAGCTGGACATTTTCACAAAGCCAATCTCATTCACCGTGTTGTACTAGTTGCTTTAGAGGCTGGATACAGAGATAACACTCATACAGATGCTTCCTGCCAACCACTTCCCTATGGACTAGCTGGTCATAACCATCTGGATTGTGTTTATTGCTTGATGTTTACATGGACGGTACATATGAGGTGCTGATCACCTCTTGGTGGTCACAATGTTTGTTATTTACCTAGGGGAACTTGTATGTGCTTGTTTTAATCTCACCAACTTGGACTGAAGATATAATTCAGTGGTAGAGGACTTGCCTACCAATCCTGAGTTTCATACCTGGCACTATAAAAGAATTACACAAAGTATGTTCCGACCTGCAGGGTTCGACTAAAACTCGGGAGGGAGGTCACCTGTTGAGAAATGTAAGACACAAGGAAGGAGAGCAAGTCTGATTGATCAAGCTCTCAACTTTATTAGTCAGGCAGCAGCTTTTATAATTCAGAAGGCAGGGAAGCATATCGCTATAGCAACACAGTTGCGAGTTTTTCTCAAAACATAGGGAATTCCAGGCAGGTTGATGACCTTTGTCTTCATCTAGCTTTAGTCTAACTGTTGATTCACAACAGGGTCGCTCTATCCCTGTCTGTCTTTAGCTGCTGATTCACAACAGGGTCAGCTAGGTTCTGGTGAAAGGTAAGCTCTGGGAAAGACAGAGACTTAAAAGGTGCAGACTTGGATAAGATGGCTGAACATTGGTCCCCAACAAAAGTAAACATTAAGTGTCGATACTCCTGCTGCTCCCAACCTTGGCACACCTGTCCCATGAGGGTAACCAATCTCAGCAGTTTCTGCTTTATTCTCTATTCTTTAAAGGGAGGGGGAAGGGATAAAAAGGATAGATGTTTACATACTTTCTTATGCAAAACATCACACACGTACTCCTTGTTTTCTTCATTTAATAGTCGCCCCACGGGGCTTTGGCCCTAGCACAGCACTGACACTTTTCCCACCCAATACACCTAATTTGCTGGTTTTAGAGGATCTCTCACACACCGTGCTGCTAAGACCACAGGCCACTCCTTCCTGCTTGCAGGCAGGTTCCTGGCTAGCACCTCTCTGCTGGAGCCTGTCTTCTACCCCAAGCCTTCCCCCCATCCTTCCCCAGGGTGATTTTAGTGTCACCATGATGCACAGCCTGACCCAAGAACCCTGCACCCTGAGCTTCAGATCTGTGTATCAGGTGCAGAGTGGCCACGCCCACCTGACCCCACAGGGAAAACCCAGCACATCCCAACACAAACACATCTCCTTCCCCCTCCATGCTTCCCACACTGTGTCTGTCCCCAGTGGCTCCACATACTATAAATCAGAGTGTCACCAGGTTTCTCCCTCTCTCATCTGTCTTCTCCAGTCACTACTCAGGACGTTCCCTGTAGTCTTCATCCTAAATCTCACACAGATCCAGCCGCTCTCCAAACCCCCTGCCAACCCACCTCAGAGCTGTGTGGTTCCTGGGTTTCTGAGTCTCCAGAAATCCTTCCATTTAAACAGGAAGACCAACACAGACTTTCTCTCTCCCTGCGACACTCGCCGACCCAAAGACAAAATACAAAGTGGGCTTGGAGAGCGTGGCCTGGAACCTCAGGATCAGACACAACAGTCCCCTCAAGTCGCCCACTGGGAACCCCACCGCCCTGACTCAGTCTCTGACGTTTCACGGTGGGAAAGCAATTCCACCTGCAGAGAGGCAAGAGCCCAGCTGGCTGTGACAGCAGGTGCGCGCCCGCCCGGCAGCAGCCAGCCCCGAGGCCCGGCCGCCCTGGGAGAGCCCGCGCGCCGGCCCCGGGCAGCCGGAGCGGATCCCCGAGGCCCGCACAGCTCCGCTGGCTGAATTCTGGCGCCCAAGCGCACCGCCTCAGAGACCAGGAGGAAGAGCCGGGAGCCGGAGGCCAAGCTCAGAGGACAGGGGGGTGGGGAACGCAGGAGTGCACGGGACGACGAGGCCGCCCGGACCGGCAGGTCGTAGCCCGCCTTCTTACCTCAGGGGCCCGCGGCTTTGCGGGCAGCGCGCTCAGCAACGCCCGGCCAAAGTGAAGCGCAACTCAACGGCAGAAGAGGGTCTGCGCCGGCCGGAAAGGGGGACAGGGCATGGGGAGGGGGCGGGACGCAGAGCGGGAAGTTCCGGGACCGCAGGGGCCCGCGACCTTCCGCGCTTTACGGCCCGCGGCAAGGGTAAGGCCGGCGCGCGCGCCAGCGCGCCGTGACGTCACCGCGGCGGGCCGGCCCGCACGTGGGCTTGTTTGGGTCTCGCCAGGCCCCGCCCCTCCCGCGAAGCCTCCGCCTCCGGCTCCGTTTCTGCGCAGAGCCCGGGCATCGGAGCCTGGATACAGTCTCGACCCAGCGCGGGCAGTTCGGGTGGCCGTCCGCCTGCAGGCCTGAGCCGCGGGCCTGCTGCGGTGGGTCCGCAGCCCGGAGCCACATGTCGGGCCGGTGGTCGCGCTCTTCTCTGTCCCTGCACGTCGCTTGAGGCCTTCCCGTGCCAGGCTTTGGCAGAGCCCATCGCTAAGCTGTTCTGCGGGCCTGGCTGGACCTCGGAGGCCGAAGCAGCGACCTGACTTCCCAGCTTCCTCCTTGCGCCTTCCCAGCTCGTCTCTGCCCGGAGGGAAGAGGCTTTGTTTACTGGAACCTCAGAAACATCTACCTTCCATCCCCTCCAGCTCACAGTCGCCCAGTTTTCTTTCCTTCTCAGAGCTCGTCACCAGCTCAAATATGTGTGTTCGCTGGGTGCTCTTGCACTGGTGTAGACGCGGCCTCCTGATCTCTTGAGGTCCAAACCTTACTCAGGCGCAGCTTCTCAGCACCTTCAACACCCAGTAAATACATCCTTTGTACCCATAACTAGAAATGGTGCGATGCCAGGGCACCTTTGCCTTAACTCTTTAGTTGCCGTTCTTTACTTCAAGCCTCTGAGTTCAAGGCCAGCCTGGTCTACAAAGTGAGACCAGGACAGCCATGGTTACACCAAGAAACCCTGTCTCAAAAAACAAAATATAAATTAAGCTGGGCATGGTGGCCCATAACCTATAATACCAGCACTCTGGGAAGCAGAGGTCAAGGCCAGCCTGCTCTACAAAGCAAAGCAAGTCCAGGACAGCCAAGGCTACACAGAGAACCACCACCACCCAAAAAAAAGGGAAAAAGAAAAAAATACTCTTAAGTTTTGAGCTTTCCACAGCACAGGAGGAAAAGTGTCAAGAGGACATTTCTCAAGGCAGTGACCAGATGAAATCCAGCCTCAGGCCCTAGTATCACACCTGCTTGGTCCTAGATTATCTAGAGTGCCAGGATTTAGAGAAGTGGCGGAGGGGGGGGGGTTGGTTTTTTGTTTGGTTGGTTTTTCAAGACAGGGTTTCTCTGTGTAGCCTTGGCTGTCCTGGACTCGCTTTGTAGACCACCTCGAACTCACAGTGATCCACCTGCCTCTGCCTCCCAAGTGCTGGGATTAAAGGCATGTGTCACCATGCCCGGCTTGCCTCTGCTTTCTGAATGCTGGGATTAAAGGCATGTGCCACCATTTCCTGGCAGGAGAAGGTGTCTTTAAAAAGGTATTTGAGGTTAAATAAGGTCCTTAGGTGTGCCCTAATCTAATATGACTGTCATGCTTATAAAAAATTGCTAGTGCTAGGTGGTGGTGGCTCACCTCTTTAATCTCAGCACTGGAGTCAGAGGCAGTGGATGACTGTTGAGTTCCAGGCCATCCTGGTCTACAAAGCAAGTCCAGGACAGCCAAGACTAACACAGAGAAACCCTGTCTCGAAAAAAGCCAAACAAAAATTACCAGGAGTGTTGGGCATGGTGGCTCATGCTTGTGATCCCAACACTCAAAAGGTTCAAGAGTTCAAGGCCAGCCTGGCTACATGAGACCCTGGAGAGAAGTGGGAGGGAGGCACTACAGGAAGCCACAGAAGTAGAGATGATGGCCATCTGTAGGTCATCAGTCAGTCAGTTTGACACAGTCTCTAGGAAACAGGTGCACAGCAGGCAGCAGGTGCAGCCACAGTGCCCTGTGGACCATGCATGGAAGGTACTCAGGCAGTGAAAGGATACCAGCTGCTTCTCTCTGACAAGGTCGTTCTTCCTTGGGTATGGAAAGGCGTGCACATACCTTCCATTCGGCTTCAACATGAACATGGGCAGACATACATATGGGGCTGGGTCCCATCAGTCCTTACTATGAGTCAAGGGTAGACTGCAGTGAAGTGTATTGTCAGCAACACTAAGCGCAGGAGGAAGAAGGGAGACTCTCCACAGCCAGTTCCACACAGCATGGAGAGTCAGACTCAAGTGTGTACCTTTCTTACTTTGGTTTTCAAAACTTTACAATTTAGTATCAAGATGCAGAGGGGAGCCAGGAATGGTGGCACACGCCTTTAATCCCAGCACTTGGGAGGCAGAGGCAAGCAGATCTCTGTGAGTTCGAGGCCAGCCTGGTCTACAAAGCGAGTCTAGGATAGCCAAGGCTACACACAGAGAAACCCTGTCTCAAATACAAAAACAAAACAAAACAAAAGATGCCAAGGGCTTTATGGACAGGGCATCCTTTGAGATGTGAAATGATACATAGTACCAAGTTACTACAAATGGTGGACATTTTAAATTAAGTGTTATGAGAGACAGGTGGATCTCTGTGAGTTCAAGGCCAGCCTGGTCTACAAAGCGAGTCTAGGACAGCGAAGGCTACACAGGGAAACCCTGTCTCAAAACAAAACAAAGCAAAACCAAACAAAACTTCATTTCTTCATGTTGAAGGTTGGCCTAACACTATGCATTTTTATGTTAATTACTGGATCCCAAGAACAAGTTGCTGCCCTGAAGCTTGCCTCCCTGATTGGTTGAATAAAAGGCCTACACCTGGGCAAGGCAGAAGGAAGGGGCAGAGAGAAGGTTCTTGGGCTTGGAAGACAGAGAGGATTTTGGGAAAAGGGAAGCAGACAGGTCCTGAAGGAGAAGGGAGAAGACCACAGCAATGGGTTAGGTGGAGAGAGCAGGTGGCCTGATGGAGGCACGGATGGAGGAGATGGACAACATTAGGAAATATTTTGGGATTATGGATAGAGGGTAGCTCAGTAGAAATTATTAGAAGTATATGGTATGAGATGGGGGCTGGGAGATATGGAAGGTAGTTTAGGGGATTGATATCTGCCCTGCTTTTATGTTTAATATAAGATATAAGGCAATAAGATATGATAAGGTACCAGGCAGAAGATATTTTATTATATGAAGTTCATTACATGAGCATGGGGGAGAAGGAAAAGGGGAAAGGGTACCCCAGAGAGAGAGAGAAGCACAGAGACAGAGACAGAGGAAGAGAGGAAGAGTAAAAGAGGAAGGGGGGGCAAGGTAGGACTGTCCTTTTATATAGCTCTGGGCAAGACCACACCCCCAAAGCCCATCCCCTTACCTCCCAGCCCCCCACAACCCACACCCCACACCACACCACCCCACCCCTGTGGCAGGTAGGTCAACTGAAACAGAATCCTAACACCTACCCCAGGTAAATCAAGGCTATTTTAATTAAATACAACCAGTGTCTATGTCTTTATTAATTGTGGGTTAGAAAATACTGCTGTGGGAAAAAAAAAAGAAAATACTGCTGTAATAACTATAGCCTAGTCATAAATATTTGGCCGTACTGTTAAACTAACAGCAACATACTCATTTAAAACACCTAGTAATAGGAAAACTATTAAATGAAAGTAGAAGCTGGAAGTATAGAGAGTGTCAACACATATTCAGAGAAAGCCGAAATGCCCAGTCAGCTAGCTTCTTTTTTGTGTTGGTTTCCAGATAGGGTTTGTGTAGCTCTGGCTGTCCCCACAATGTAGGCCAGGCTGACCTTGAATTTGCAGAGATCTGATTGCCTTTTCCTCCTGTAGTGCTGGGATCAAAGACATAAGCCACTACACTCAGCTCAGTCAGCTAGCTTCTTTCTTTGTTTTTGTTTTTGTTTATCAAGACAGGGTTTCTCTGTGTAGCCTTGTTTGGCCTGGACTCGCTTTGTAGACCAGGCTGGCCTCACAGTGATCCACCAGCCTCTGCCTCCCGAGTGCTGGGACTATAGGTGTACACCACCACAGCCAGCTGTCAGCCAGCTTCTTAATTCCATCTTCTCAAGCATCAGGAAAGTTCTCAACACCACATGGTAACTCTACACAGGAAGAGAAGTGAGCTGAGGGGAAGTACCATTCATTAGCACAAGTAAGTTACAGAGGTGTCTGATAGACTCTAAGATTTGAGGGAAGGGCTAAGGGTAAACTAGGAAACCCTTTCATGAAATGAGCTACTTCTAACTACTTCATTGCTACTTCTAACTGAAATTTTGCTACTGTTAGGAATTGTACTGTAGATATTTTTGGGTCGGCCCTGCTGCCTGTACCTCCAGAGGGCTTGGATTACAGGAGTGACTCACCATGCTTGCTGTATGCAGTGCTGGGAACCAACCCCAGGATTCCAACCATTTAAAGCATGTAAGTTAAACTTATGAATTATGCAGCCATCACAGTAATGTAGTTTAAGAAGTTTCACCAGCCTGGTAATATTTGTGTCCTTTTACATTTGTTTCTATACTGTCCAGTTGGTCAAATGGGTTTCCGGTCAGCTCCTATGTCAGTCCCTGGAGGAGCTGGGACCACTACATTTCTATTACCTAAAATGAAAGAGAACAGTATTTTGGTGGTTGGAGAGAAGGCACAGTGGTTTAAAGCACTTGTTTACTGCTCTTCCCAACGACACGCATTTGATTCCTGGTATCCACACGGTCTTCAACAACCACGTACAACTGGTTCTAGGGGATGGATCACTCTTTTCTGGCCTTCATGGGCACTGCATTTATGTGGTTCACAGACGTACACGCAGGCAAAATACTTATATGCACGTTAAATAAGATTTTAAAATGAAGCCTTGGAACTAGAGGTATAGACAGAAGCTGTGAGCTGCCAGGTGGTTGTGCTGGGACTTGAACCCAGGTCCTCTGGAAGAGCATGCAGTGTTCTTAATCACTAAGCCATGTCTTTAGCCTGTCTTTATTTAAAATGCTAGTTTCATAGGCTGGCAGATTTTTAAAAATTTTGTGTGTGTGGGTATGGGGAGAAGAGCTCCCTGTTCATATGGACTTGGGGATCGGTTCTCTTTCTACCATGTAGGTCCTAGGGATTAAACTCAGGTGCTTAGGCTCGGCAGCAAGCTAGTTTACCTGCTGAGGCATCTTGCAGGCCCAGGATGTTTTAAAACACTTTTATTGGTGTGTAGGTCCCATCATGTTTCCCCTTTTCTGGCTAACACCCTCTAAATCTCAGACCCTTGAGAACAAATGCCAAACGCCTCTGAGGACTAAAGCTGGCCTGCACTCTACCAAAAAAAATTCTTACCCATAAAGTTTAAGGGTGGCTACTAAGGCTGCAGCTGGGCAGTGTGTTCCCCAGAGGGCCAGACAGAGCCTTTGGTGCTCTGGTATTCTTGGAAGGCAGAGCAGGGCTGGGCAACTGAACCACAACTTCCTCGTGCTGTATACCCACAAGGACCCTACCTCACAAACTTGAGAGCAGTATTCTCACACAGGGCTGATGCCTGCCAAGGCTCTGGAGAAAGGAATTCCTGACGTGAGGCCACACAGGCCCTCAAATCTGTCCTTTCCTCTTTAACTCTTCACCTTTTCTGGCCTCTTGTTCCAAGTGACACATGCTGACCTGAACAGAAGCAAGTCCAAGGAGAAGCCCTGGGCTCAGCCTGCTTCCTCTCTTCCTCTCTCACTGCAACAAAGACACAGTCACTTCAGAGTTCCCTGCTCCGAGCACATTCCTTAGCTGATAACTTTTAACACCTAGATTCTCCCAGGAGAATGGGAGGGTCAGAGGTGACGATTCAGGAAGAACATCTAAACCACCCCTGGCTCAGGACAGTGAAGAGAGGAGCTCGAAGAAGGAAGAGGCAAGGACTGAGGCCAGGTACCTCTTGTAGGGCCAGGCTTGCCATGTGTAAGACCCCAAGGGGAGGTGGCACACCTGTGTCCTCCCTGGAACAGAGCTTTAATTAAACATATGGACAAATGAGTTATTGAGGACGGATCAGCCCCACTCAGAAACCCCAAGATGTGGCTTCCAACCCTGCCGCAGCAGGTTCCCTTTCCCCCAAATCCTGCAGTCTCACTTTTCTGGGCCCGAACAAGCCCACAGCTTGTTGTGTTGTGTAAGCTAGCCCACAGCTTGCAACAGTTACAGCCTTCCTGCTCACCACAGAGAGGATCCGACAAATACAAACCTGCACACTCTTTATTAAATTCTCCCATTTCATCTGTACAGAAAAAAAAAATGCACATTATGTTCAGAGTCTCAGTAACATCTCAAAATTACACAGCATGAACATGTAAAAACAAGGAACTGCAGGGATTTTATACATAGAAAGGAAACCCATTTACAAAAAGGCTTGTTAATTGTACTTTTCCTTCTTTCAAAAAAACAAAACAAAAACGAAAGCAAAAACAGGTTAGATCGTGCACAGTGCTTGCAGTGCACTCTGCCTTCCTGCTGGGACTGACTTGCTTGCTGGAAGTCACCATTAGGAAGCCTCCTGACACCCACTGTGCGGCCAAGTGATCTGGGACCTGTTCTAGCAAGGGACCCCATGCTCTCAGGTTCTCATGTCTGTCTGGGTTGGGAAAAGGCAAAACATGACCTAGAGGCATCATCTGCATGCCTCCTTACCTAGGAAGCTCTCCATTGCCTGGTGCTCAGTGCCCAGGTAGAGGGTAAAGACATCAGAGAAGACGCCTGTCAGGATCCTGTCACAATCTATTTGCACAGACAACTGTATCTTTGTGTTCTGGGTGACAAGCAGTCCCTGAGCCCCTACTGCAGTCTTACTGTCTGCTCAGGGGAGTGTGTCACCCTGAGGTTTAATCTTGGTTGCCTACAACTCACTGTTGTCTGAGATCTGGGTAGCAAGAAGGAAAATTTGGCTTTAGACTTGATTATCTTAACAGGTGATCTGGCCCTCCCTAGCGGAGAGGCCAAGTGTGGCTGGACAGATGGCAAACCAAAGCCACATGGAGGGAATGGGAGGCCAGAGCATCAGGAACAGCCCTTCGGCAACTTTAGTCAGGAGGGGCAGAGATGTCAGGAGACCTGGGCCCTGAAGGTCATATTCTACAAAGTGTGCCCAAAGGGTAAGAACCCAAGGGAGCATTCTGAGCTTTGAGAGCTTTCAACTTCTGAGAGGCATGTCATTCAAAAAGCCACCACCTTCTTTAGGTTGTGGTCCTGCCTTAGCCTTCAGGTGCCAGGCTGGGCTGGATGACTTCTGAGATACCAAGCCTGGGGCAAGTGGAGGAAGCTTGTTTTGTTTTGGGACAGGGAGAAAAGAATGGGAAGGAAGGTTTATTTTTAGAAAGCCCAGAAATGGCACCACAGCCTCTGAGGGGGAGAGGGGAGTTCCGAAGTCACACTAACACATAGGAGTGAGTGCTCTCTAGGGAAGGCTGAGGGCAAGAACCATGTAACCACACGCTAGTCCTACAGTGTCTGATAAACAGGGCGTCCTCCACAGTTGATTTCAGGAAGCAGGAAGACATAATAAAGTTGAGTAACAATTTTCTGCCAACGCCTCGGGGAAGTGGACGGTTCCTCATAATTCTCTGGTCCTATGCTGGCGTGGATGCTCCTACCCACGAGCAGGAGGTGGCAGCCATGGCACCTGTAACAGGCAGGCGCTGTTACTGCCTGACCACTAAACGCCCTGGAGTGCCCCTACCTACTAAGGATGCACTGGCTCAGCAAGCGGACCTGATCCTCAGAACTGGGGCTGGAAATGGTAGCCAGGTGTTCTCTGGGCATGCAGAAGGTAAGGCTTTCCCAGGGTCAGACTGCTGGCACATGCCCAAAGCAGCAATAGCAGTCAAGTCCAGGGACTTGGTAAAAGAAATGTCTTGCTCCTGGAGTGTGCCTTCATTTGGGAGATGCCCCATCAGAAAAGAAGTTCAGTTTGTCTGGTTTTTGGCTTACTGTCCAGATCTCTGACCTCCTAGTCCACAGAGGCCCTGGCTCAGACCTCTGATTTTTTGAACCAGGAAAAGGAAGTATACCACCAACAGCCCCCAAGACACGGGCATAAGCTGGCAAGGCTAGACCACAGTGACCTAGCAGTGCCTGAAGCCTTGGCCTAAACCCTCCTAACTATTCCTATTCTTAGGTAACGAAGCAGAACAGTTAAAGGAAAGGCTCAGACTTTGGCTCCCACTGTAGTAGGGTCAGGGTTCTTGACCCGAGTTCACGTCTACCTAATTTGTAACTATGATTGACTTATTAAGCCGCAGAGCCCACTCCACTATGTCCACTGAGCTACAGAATAGACAGCTCTGGGCCGCCTAGACACAGACTAGAAATATGTACTCCAGAACAGGCCTAGGACCATCAAGAACCAGTCAGAACTACTCCAAGGAAGATGAACACTTCCTCGTACTAAGCAATTCAAGACACTAGTAGCTATCTTTTCTATTCTGATCATTTCCAATGACAAATGTTTTAAGAACCAAACTCATCAAACCTACAAATCTGCTGCAGGCAGAGAGGATTCCTGTCAGTATAGAAACAGAAGTATCAAGACATCAGAAGTGGGGGTTCAGCGATCAGAACCAGGATCCTACCCTAGTCTAATGGTGAACATCAATGTGACCCTGAACCACAGAGATGTCAGCCGGCTACCTTCCACAATGTTTGCAGCTCTGGGTATCAGCCCCAGTGAACAGCCTGGGGAGGGAGGGACTTTGAATTGGCTCAGGCAGTTAGCAATGGAGGCTGCTGCTTTCAGAGCAGGGGTTTTAAGTCTCATTAAACTCAAGAATTCCAGGACAGCTGCTGAGAATCAGGAAGACCCTAAAAGCAGTACTTAGGGGACCAGATAGCTTAGCAAACAGCTCCCCTTGCTGACTCCTGTTATCCTATGCAGGGGACATATAGCTTGGCCCTGGAATTCACTGCCACTAAAAAAGGCAGCGGGAAAGAAAACCACAGTATTCAAATGAATGTCAGTCAGGTCAGACAAGGAGTAATTGGAGCAAATGATCTATAACTGACACAGCTTGCACTGAACACAGCTCAGGGAAGACACACACTGCTCAGGTGCAGCAGGACCTGCAGGTGCAAACGGGAGGCAGGAGCAGGGAGGGCACCGCAAAGGGGCCTGGGTCTATGTGGACAGTTTTAGGCACATGATTTATAATACTTTGTGGACATCTAACAGGTTAATAAAATATATATTATATAAATATATCTCCTACTGTACATGCCACCCTTCTGTATAGCCACTGTGACGCCATGGCCCAAACTCACCAGAGGTGAGCCAAAGGTGAACTGCAATGCCTTGGGTCCTCCCTCTTATGCCCCAACCCCGTCATCTTCACACTGGAGGAGTGAGGGAAGATGGCTGGGAATCCTGCTCCAGTAAAACTCAGATTATGGAAGGCTGACAAATACCAAAATATAAGATTTAGCCAGTGCCTACTAAAGTGGGTACACACAGCAAATTAACATGGAAAAAAAAAAAAAAAAAAAGAACGGAGAAAATCCTCCATGTTTTAATGCAATCACTTTCCACATCCCTTCATTTAGAGGCACAAAGGAGCTTGTTGGGGAAGTCTGCTTGGTGTGTGCAGGAAGTTGGGCTTCACTGCCCGTCACACACCCAAAACCATACTAAGTCTTTAGAAGCCATCATTTCTGGTCTGTACTGTTGCTCAAAACAAGTGTCCAACTCCCATTCCTCCTTGTCCTGCCACCCTCACCGTCATTTTAAAGCCCCACACCCCAACTTAGTAACTATTTCCTGTTGAGGTAGAGAACTTCCAGGGCAACCCCATGCTCAACAGGGTCCATAAAGTTGAGGCAACTCCATCCCATCTTGGAGGAAGATGATGGCTGGGACCCTGCTGGCTGTGGGCTCAGTCCTGCTTCACAGACTTCTGTCCCTTCCCTAGTCCACTTGCCACTGACCCAGGGAGGTTCATGTCTCTGCACTGAAGTGGAGATCATAGAAATGCCTGTTGCTATTGGACTGTGGGTAGAAGTCTGGGGTGGGAGATGGAAGGCATCACACTGCAGTAGAAGCAAACAGGACCCAGAGCAGGCTTAGCATCCCCACTGCTTGCTGAAGATCCTGTCTTGATGTGGCCCACAGTTGCTTCTAGGAGAAGACCCAGACATTTCAATGATCAGGCACCAATATGCGTATCTCCTCCAAGTCCTGCTGTCACCTGCTGCATTTACATGAAAGAAATAACCCTACTGTGCGAGTCAAGACTGAAAGAGATGTGCTACTATATACACTTTTTCCTTTCTTTAAAACTTTTTTTTTTGTCTTTTGTCTTTTTGTTTTTAAAAAAAATTGAGTTGCAGGTCAGGTGAGTCATTTCTGGAAGTACCGGCAGTTCTGTTGGTATGACAGAATTGTCTACAGGCAGGTAAACCCTTCGCCAACAAAGGCTACCACCAAAGCAGCCAGCTGCCGATGCTGCAAGGGCAGCTGGGAGGAGGAGGACACGGAGGACGTGGCCAAGTCTGGATGGGAAGATGCAATGGGCACTTGATGCTGTTCTACTGTGGGTGTTGGTGCCACCTTTGAGAAGGGCGAGGTGAGAGGGTGCACTATACAGGAAGGCTGTACAAACTGGGCCCTGGACAGGTAGTTCCTTTGGTGGTCAGGTGGCTCTACCTGTCCTTGAGCTCTCGTGTCACGCGCTTAGTGATCCGTCCACACATCAAGCCAATCAGGAACAATATGCAGATGCTCCCACTGATCACAGATAGGATGTAGTTTTTGGAGGGGGATGTCATCACTTGCATGGCAAGATCAGAGAAGCCATCTGCTGGGGCCACCTGAAAGGAGACAGCAATATGAGCCTCTGAGAAGTGCTAAGTAGGTGGCAGAGCTAGATATCTAGCCTGTTGCTTGAATTCTTAGTTTAATTTTTTTCATTAATTTAAATAAAAAATTTTTTATTTATTTTTATTTTTATTTATTTTTTTTTTTTTGAGATGGGGGTCTCTCTTTTTTTTCTGGCTACCTGGAACTATGTTGTCCAGGTTGGCCTTTAATTCAGAGGTCCGCCTGACTCTGACTCCCAAATGCTGGGATTAAAAAAGAGTATTCTTATTTTATGCATGTGTGTATGTGTGTAAAATGTGAATATGTGGATGCACACATCATGATGCACATGTGGAGTCAGAAGTCAGGTCGCTCCTTCCATCTTTAAGTAGGCTCTAGGAATTGAACTCAGGTCTTTAGGTTTACACAACAGGCCTTATTACCCATTCAGCCATCTTGTGTACTTTGATTTACCCTGAGAAGAAAGAAAATCAACACAGCCATGACACTTTTTCTGGGTCATAAAACTGCAAGTGTCCCCTGCCCAAAGTGAGATACCAAAGGACACAAAGAGTAGCAGGGCGTGGTGGCGCACGTCTTTAATGCCAGCTCTTGGGAGGCAGAGGCAGGTGGATCACTGTGAGTTCGAGGCCAGCGTGGTCTACAAAGCGAGTCCAGGACATCCAAGGCTACATAGAGAAGCCCTGTCTTGAAAAACCAAACAACCAAACAACAACAACAACAAACCCCAGAAGGCCACAAAGAGCACCATCACCCTCTGTGCTGTTAGCATGCTGACACGTCCTCGGCTGTGGATGTGATGCCAGCCTGGGTGAGGTCTCTGCATGCGTTCACTTTCTTTTTTTTTTTTTTTTTTTTTTTTTTTTTTTTTTTTTGGTTTTTCGAGACAGGGTTTCTCTGTGTAGCCTTGGCCATCCTGGACTCACTTTGTAGACCAGGCTGGTCTTGAACTCACAGCGATCCGCCTGCCTCTGCCTCCCGAGTGCTGGGATTAAAGGCGTGCGCCACCACGCCCGGCTATGCGTTCACTTTCTCTGCTTACACCAGGACAGGAGAGACCCCATCACTCCACATTACAATAAAGACTGCAGTCTGGGATCCAGTCCTAGTGACGTCACAAGGTTACAGGTTTTCAGATACATTTATGTCCTTCATTGTGTTTGATATCTTTCATAAACAACAAGGCAAAAAGCTGAGACCATGTTGTATGTTTTTCTTTTCTTCTATTGCTGTTTTGGAGAGAAAGTGTGATTTTGTCTTTTTTTATTGTTGTTAGATGAAGGTCTTGCTATATTATATAGTCTAGGCTGCCCTGGACTTGTGATGCGTTTACCTCATCAAAGCATTGGGATTACAGGCATGCATCACCACACTGGTCTCTATCAAGTTTCCTATTTTGACTTTATTTATTAAGCATTACATTCGAAGTACTTTCACATAAAAACCATTGTGCAAAGCTGGGCGTGGTGACACAGGCCTTTAGTCCCAGCACTACGGAGGCAGAGCCAAGTGGATTGCTGTGAGTGCGAGGCCAGCCTAGTTTACAAAATCAAGTCCAGGCATCCAGAACTGTTACACAGAGAAACCCTATCTTGAAAAACCAACCAACCAACCAACCAAAAACAAAACAAACAAACAAACATTGTCAAGCAGGACTTAAGAATATGCTTCCTACACACCAATCTGTAGACATTTACTTTTTATTTTTTTATTTTTTGGGTTTTCAAGACAGAGTTTCTCTGTGTAGCCTTGGCTGTCCTGGACTCACTTTGTAGACCAGGCTGGCCTCAAACTCACAGGGATCCACCTGCCTCTGCCTCCGTAGTGCTGGGATTAAAGGCGTGCACCACCACTGCCCAGCTCCAAAGGTTTTCTAAGTGTACATGCAACTTTTGAGTATCATCCTGGAAGCATGTGGTCAAGAGACACCTGTGTGGTTCCTCTATCCATAACACGTATGTAAGAACAGAGTAGGGAGGTGCAGGATGAATGAGGTTTGTTAGCATACAATGAGCAGTGAGTCCCTCTGAGTCACTCAGCTATAACTTGAGCAGCTCAAAGGAGGGGACACAGTATGGGAAGATGACTTAGTGTCGGCTTTCCACCTAACCTGGGGCTCCACAAGCAGCTTTTTCCCTTAGAGAGGAATTGGCTGACTGTTAAGATAAATAATAACCTTTCAGTGTTGGACTCCAAGAAACTGAGTACAAAGAAGACCAGTCTGACAAAGCTTTGCAGACCTAGTCTGCTGCAAGGGAGATGTAGTTCTGGGATTATGAAGAGTTCAGATTTAGAAACTTAGTAATTTTTCTTTTCTTTTGAGACAGGGTCTCTACATAGCCCTGGCTGGCCTAGAACTCACTATGTAAAGCAGGCTGGCCTAGTTTTTGGAATATATCTAGTGCTAGATTTCTAGCAAAGATAACACCAATGGCATATGCCAGAGATGAAAACTGGCACAAGAGGCTGCCATGTCAGAGGCTCTCTTGGTCTTTACCTTGGCTGCATAACTCCACATTTCAATTCGGTCATTCAGGCGCTTTTTGCACTCTGGCTGCAACCTCACTCGCTTATCTTCCAAAGCCTCCATTAGGCAGGACATCTCTGTGGGAGCAAATGAGTAAGAAGTTTGCAACTGTACAGAAGCAATTCTGTAAAGCCGGGGAGAAGATTCCCAAGCATTTGAGAACTCAGCTCTTCAGGACCAACAAAATCAAATTTTTCTCTAGGAACTCTATCAAGGTGAACAGAGATGGCTCAGTGGTTAAGAGTACTGGCTGTTCTTCCAAAGGTCCTGAGTTCAGTTCCCAGCACCCACATGGTGGCTCGCTCACAATATATAATGAGATCTGGTGCCCTCTTCTGACTCGCAGGCAGAATACTGAATAAAATAAATAAATAAATAAATAAATAAATCTTTAAAGAAAGATCCCACTGGTAAAGAGTGTCGCTTCCAGTATTAGCTGCTCAAGATCTTCTAACACTTCTTATTTTCTTTGGGTGTTCCTGGCTCAAAAACAAACTGCATATCATCTGAGTTTCAGATGCTGAGAAGCTGCCATAGCACCTTTCCCCCCAACCCCCAGTTACTTCTTTTTTATTTTATTTAACTGATTTATTCAGATTATACCTCAATTGTTATCCCCTAACTTGTATCTTCACGTTCCCCCCTCCCTCCCTCCTTCACCCTATTCCCTTCCCCTAGGTCTGTGACAGAAGGGGACCTCCTCGTCCACCACAGCCTATCAAGTCTCATCCTGGTAGCCCGCTTATCTTTTCTCTGAGTGCTACCAGGCCTCCCCACGAAGGGGAAGTGGTCAAATATGGGGTACTGGAGTTCATGTCAGAGTCATCCCCTACTTTCCACATAACTATGGAGAATGTCCTGTCCATTGGCTAGATCTGAGTAGGGGTTCAATGCTTACTGCATGTATTGTCCTTGATTGGTGCAGTAGTTTGAGCAGAGGCCCCTGGGCCAGATCCGCCCATCATGATGTTCTTCTTGTAGGTTTCTAGGACTCTCTGGATCCTTCTATTTCCCCATTCTCAGATACTTCTCTCACCTACAGTCCCAATAGGAGGTCCCCACATCTATCCCAATCTCCTGGTAAGTGAAGACTTTCATGGGACACCCCTTTTGGGCTAGTGTCCAATTATAAGTGAGTATATGTACCAAGTGAGTCTTTCTAGGTCTGGGTTATCTCACTCAGCATGATCATTTCTAGTTCCATCCATTTGCCCACAAATTTCAGCATTTCCTTATTTTAAATAGCTGAGTAGTATTCCTTAGTGTAAATGTACCAATTTCTTTATCCATTCTTTGACTGAGGGACATTTAGGTTGTTTCCAGGTTCTGGCTATCCTTTTATAACCCTGGGGATGCTCAGTGTAGGAAAGGGGACAGAACATTTTCTTTCTTTCTTTCTTTCTTTCTTTCTTTTTTTTTGAATCCAAGGTTTCTCTATGTATGCCTGGTTGTCCATACCTCTATATAGTCTAGGCTGTCTCTCTCTGCCTTTGAGTGCTGGCATTAATAGTGTGTAACTGAATTTTTGACTCCCCAATAAATAACTCAAAATTTCTGTTTTCACTGAATCTTGGCTCTAGTCAGTTCAAACCTGCAACATGATTCCCAAACTCACAGCCACCAAGGCCTAGCTTTTCCATTGAACAGATACACAGGAGGAGATACTGTACAGCCACAGAGCAGAGTAGCTGCAAGTGGTAACTCAGAGGCAGCCTTTGCTCCTCTCAAGACGTCCAGACAGGGAGAGAGTGAACAAACATTACTCACGACGCCCACGGCCAGGGGTGATGGCTGCACAGTGGTGTTTAATATCCAAGGCACATGCTGTGTGAAGGACTGGGTCCACAAAGATGTCTGCTTTGCTTTCCTTCAACATGTTTAGCACTTCCTGAAAAGGAAGTCCATTGTGGAGAGAGCTTTGAAGAGGAAATGTACCCAATCTGTTGTTTGTAATACTCTATAGAACATGCAAACAGACATGCCAAAGAAGGAAGGGGAACTGGAAACTACTCTGGGATAGGAGGGTGGTAATATGGCCATGTATGCACACAGCACAGACATTTGCACCCAATTTAATTTGCTAACTACCTCAGAGGAATCCAGTAAGGGCCCAGGGGAGCTAAGGGTAGTACACATGTGACTGGATGACCAGGCAGGGCTTCTTGGCATTCTGCTATGCCACATTATTTTTATGTACATGTCACTACTTTATTGATGTAATAGTTATTCTGTTACTTTAGAAAAGCCTTAACAATGTGAAATTCAAAAATTAGATTTGAGAATGGCTGAGAATTTTAATATACAGCCTATAAGTTTAACTTTTGAATTCTATTTCTCAGTCAAGAGGCTGGAGAGCTGGCTCAGTGACAAGGAGCACGTTCTGCTCTTCTAGAGGACCCGAGTTTGGTTCCTAGCACCTACAGCATCAAATGCCTCTGGCTTCCTCGGGCACCTGGCACTTATGTGCACATACCCACATGCTGACAACACACACACATAATTAAAAATAAAAGAACTTACTTTCTCAACCACATAAGGGTATATTTTGTATTTACAAAATGTTCTACTTTACTTCTGCCCTCACCTCCCCTTTTCAAGACAGGTTTCTCTGTGCATCATTGGAACTTACTCTGTAGATCAGGCTGGCTTTGAACTCACCACGCTCAACTTGTATTTGATTACTAAGGAGTTGGGATTATGACATTAATTTAACATTGCTGAAAGTGTTTGAGTGCACATTTTGAGGAGCGGTAGGAGCTGGTTGAAAATCAAACCCAAGCTGGGCGTGGTGGCACATGCCTTTAATCCCAGCTTGGGAGGCAGAGGCAGGTGGATTGAGTGAGTTTGAGGCCAGCCTGGTCTACAAAGTGAGTCCAGGACAGCCAAGGCAACACAGAGAGACCCTGTCTCGAAAAACAAAACAAAACAAAAAACAAAAACAAACAAACAAACAAAAACAAAAACAAAAAAAACCAAAAAACAAAAAACAAAAAAAAAGAAAGAAAATCAAACCCAAGCCGACTATGATAATGGGTCTGCTCCTCAGGGATAGCTCAGACACCACTGTCTTCAGAAACCTGGGCTTTTAATCCCAGCAGTCTGGAAGCGGAGGCAGGCAGATCTCTGAGTCTGAGGCCAGCCTGGTCTATGGAATGAGTTCCAGGACAGCCATTGCTACACAGAGAAACCCTGTCTCAAGAAACCAAAGAAGTATTTAAATACAAAATATAAGCTGTCTATGCTATTACTTCTTTCTAAGCCATAATATGGCCATTGAACATGAGGCTATGGGTCTCTAATAAATAATGGAATGAAACAAAAAGGAAAAAGAGAAAAGGCGGCAGGAGATGAGGCAAGGATGAGGGCATGGCTACCTTTTTACACAGGTCTGTCTTGATCTTGAGCAGGTTGACCTTCAGGCATTCCTCCACTTGGCCCGTTTGCTCCTGAGCTGCTGCTTCTTCAGCACATAGGTTGGCAATCTGCTCAGGAAACAAGAAAACAGGGCCACCCCGCTGAGGAACAACTGGCTTCCAGAAGACCAAGCCTGTCCAACCAGCCTTGAATACACAACGCCTGCTGCTGACTCTGAGTGGGCCTGCTTCTCAGGGACAGATGAGACAATGCCGCTGTCTTCAGAAACCTGAGCCTCTAACACTATCAGGGCTGACTCTGTCAGTTTAACAACTTCCTAGTGAGTGTGCACTCCTCCCATCCTCACTTCCAAGCCCTGTTCTCCTTTCACACTTAAACACTGTCAGTTCTGAAAATGTCACATTATTCCAGGACTTGTCATAAAGAAGGCTACTCTGTGATTCCACAGGAGGAAGGTCAAACAGCCAAGTAAAATACTAGAAGCAGAAAAAAACAACACCTGGTTCAGATTTACAACTTGACCTGTGTTGCACATGACATGAACTCATAGATCTTTAGAGGAAAGAGTAAACAATTTCCTTTTTAAAAAATTATTTATTTTATTTGCACTGGTGTTTTATGTGCATGTATGTCTGTGAGAGGGTGTTAGATCCTCTGGAACTGGAGTTATAGACAGTTGTGAGCTGCCATGTGGGTGCCAGGAATTGAACTCAGGAACTCTGGAAGAGCAGCCAGTGCTCTTAACCACTGGGCCATCTCTCCAGCACCCTCACCCCTATTTAAAAAAAAAAGGAGTTTAGAATATATTTTTTATTTTTAAATTTTATTTACATTGGTGTTGTGTCCTGCCTCCATGCATGTCTGTTGTGAGGGTGTCAGAACCCCTGGAACTGAAATTACACACAGCTGGGCACTGCCATGTGGGTGCTAGGATTTGAATATGGGTCCCCTGGAAGAGCAGCCAGTGCTCTTAACCACTGAGCCATCTCTCCAGCCCCAAGTAAACAACTTTCTTTGGACAGTTACAAGAGCAATCTAAACAGGGCTCCTCAGGTGGCTGTTTCTAGCTGGGAAGATCAATAATTTCCATGGACAGGCACTTAGAGCCATTAGAAGAGCACTTTTTCTGGCAAGTTTTTTTTTTTTTTTTTTAATTTATTCTTGTTACATCTCAATGGTTATCCCATCCCTTGTATCCTCCCATTCTTCCCTCCCTTCCATTTCCCCCTTATTCCCCTCCCCTATGACTGCTCCTGAGGGGGACTTCCTCCCCCTGTATATGCTCATAGGGTATCAAGTCTCTTCTTGGTACCCTGCTGTCCTTCCTCTGAGTGCCACCAGGTCTCCCCCTCCAGGGGACATGGTCAAACATGAGGCACCAGAGTACGTGAGAAAGTCATATCCCACTCTCCACTCAACTGTGGAGAATGTTCTGCCCAGTGGCTAGATCTGGGTAGGGGTTTAAAGTTTACCGCTTGTATTGACCTTGGCTGGTGCCTTAGTTTGAGCAGGACCCCTGGGCCCAAATCTGCCTATCATAATGTTCTACTTGTAGGTTTCTAGGACCCTCTGGATCCTTCTATTTTGCTATTCTCCCATGCTTCTCTCATCTAGAGTCCCAATAGGATGCCCTCCCCTCTGTCCCAGTTTCCTGGTAAGTGAAGGCTTTCGTGGGACATGCCCCTTGGGCTAGTATGCAGATATAAGTGAGTATATACCATTTAAGTCTTTCTGCTTCTGGGTTAACTCACTCATTATGATCATTTCTAGCTCAATCCATTTATCCACAAATTTCGGGAATTCCTTGTTTTTAATAACTGAGTAGTATTCCATAGTGTATAAGTCTTTTTTTTTTAAAGATTTATTTATTTATTATTATGTATACAGTGCTCTACCTGCACGTACACCTGCAGGCCAGAAGAAAGCATCAGATCACATTATAGAAGTCTTGAGTTCTGAATATTTATCCAGAATAAGTGAGGATCATACTACATATATAAGTAATAATGAAAGAACACTCTCATTCAGCAGAGAAGTGTGGAAACCATGCTGTAGAGTAACAAACCAATGCCAAGCCTGGTTCAGTGTTTTGTAGAACCTGGAAGTCTTTCCTACAAGGCAGGCCTGTAGCAGCCCCGTGTTGGGAAGTGAGTGTGATAAAGAGCTTGTCCCATTACCTCTTCTGGGAAGCTCTCCTTTGCACCGATAGCCTACCTCATCTGAGCAGTGCAGCTGGAGCTGAGGGTCCAGGCGGTAATCTAGAGCAGACTCCTGGATGATGATGCGGATCTGGTCCTCACAATCTGAAGACAGGCGCTAGAGACGACAAAGGGAGAACACATCAGCCCACCGGAGAGCATCAGGTTCCGACCTGTCCCCTCACACCCCAGTTCGGGGAAGTCATACGAAAGGGTTTACTTAGAACAACAGGAGTATGCTAGTGATGTCCGTGGAGAAAATGCACATTAATACAGCTCTCTATAGAGCCCCACCAGAGTACCTGGTCAGCATATCTCAGCTTGAGGCATGAGATGACTTGGCCTTCTAGCTCTGAATCATCCTTGGCCTTGGTCAGGATACCATGACAGAACTTCGGAATGTCAGCTTTACAAGCTTTCCTTAGCACTGGGTTTAAGCGGTAATCTAGAATAAAAACATGTCAATTTATGATAAAATGGATCACCTGTAAATTTCCACAAATTTTGGAAATTCATCTTCCAAATGGGGCATATTAACTAGGCAGTGGTGGCACACACCTTTAATCCCAGCACTAGGGAGGCAGGTGGATCTCTGAGTCCGAGGCTAGCCTGGTCTACAGAGTGAGTTCCAGGAGGGCCAGGACTACACAGAAAAACCTTGACTTGAAAAACCAACCCCTACACATAAAAGGGGAGGGGGGCATATTATGTTAATAGTCATGAATATAAACACCAATTTAAGTTAGTAAGTGGCAAATAAGATATCATGCCAGGATGACTGTCTTTGAAGAAAGTGAGGGCTTCCTGCAGTTCCAGGGATACACCCTTCACAGCTAGACAGGCATGGCGGCAGGTCTGCTAGTCACATTTTTTAGACACAATCCTCCTGCCTCAACCTCTCAAGTGCTGGGATTAGGTGTGTGTGTGCAACCACACCCGTTTTCCAATGTTGCTGACCAGCAATGAAGCTCAGTTCAAGAGCACTTTGTTAGTTCTCAGGAATCTTTCAGCTCTGCGGGGATTTGTGGTCCAACATTAAAAAACAAACAAATAAAATCAACCAGATAGCAGAAACTTTGCCCATAATATTTTTGAAAGCATCATGAAAGAATTATCTAACACTTTTTGTCCACTAAGCTACAAGGTTTCTCAGTGAGGAGCTGAAACTTTCATTCTGAAAATGATTTCCCGTGCTCATGAAGTCTGAGTAAATCTCCAGAATTCTCCTTCCTAGGAGCCCTAATGCTGATTCCTTTCTTGTTTTAAGAGCAGCTGTCCAGATTTTCAGCCCCATTCCCTTCATTCTATTTTTCTGGATAGCCTGCAAAGGAGGAAGAGGAGGGCACATGCTCATATGCAGGCTGCTCAGGTCACATGTCTTGCCAGTTTTACCTGAGCTTAACACTCAATGGACCAGGAGAGCTGAGCCAATGTGGTACCTGTATTCTGGGTAATCTGACGCTTGGTTATCATCTGTTTGCATTTGGGATCCATCAATTCACTGTTTTTATTTTGCTTTAAACACTGCAACATAGTTTTAGAATCTGCTTCTGGACAGAACCGCTGCAAAGAAAACAAAAGCATATAAAAAATGCTATCTCAAACTGGGAACTAGTCTATCTACAGTTACTTTCACAGCTGCACAGCTCATAGAAGCACAAGTCAAAGGCATCACTTGATGTAAGCAGGGAACAGACAACATCAGTAAGTGCCCAGCCAGGGTCCCTCTTTACTTCTTCCTTCTTGAATTTCTCACATTTCTCTCTGCCAGCCCTGGTTGCGTTCTACATGGGTTTGGTTCCTATTACTACGGCTATGTTAAGGTATAGACCATCTCACTTCAATTACTGTGTGAGTATGAATAGAATACTGTACCATCCATCCCTCAAGCCTTATCTACTCAACCACAGTGGCAGAACTTAGGAAGTAACTATTAACCAATGTAAACATGGATTTGGGGTAAAGATAAATGTGGTTTACCTTAAGTTTGGGGCTATAATTTACCAAATACATGGGGTTAGCTCCCATATGCTTATTACTGTCCTTACTTCAGAGCTCAGCTCAGGGCTCTATTTGTTAACCTCCATGTCTAGTCATGGCACCTCAAACTCGGGTTAGGATCCTTCACCACAAGGTTTCCCTTGCTTGTTTTAGTGTTCATGTTCTTCCATCCTTCCTTTCCCCCTTTTCTTTGGTTTGCGCATGTAAACATTACATTTCTACTGAAGTTTATTGATAGGATCAGCTATTTTTAAGGGAAGCTGAAATCAGTTTTATTCAAGTTTTTTTTTTCTGCATTTCCTGAAGTTCAGTGGTATGGCGCACGCCTTTAATCCTAGTACTCAGGAGGCAGAGGCAGGCAGATCTCTGTGAGCTTGAAGACAGCTTGGTCTACACAGGTACTGAGTTTCCAGGACAGCCAGGACTAAACACAGAGAAACTCTGTTTCAAAAAACATCCCCTGGAGGGCTACTTGAAGCAACAGAATATACAGAAGAGAAACACATTTTTCAGGTTAGAGATGGCTCAATGCTTAAGAGCATTTGCTGTTCTTCCAGAGGACCTGGGTTTGGCTCCAGGCATCTGCATGGCAGCTTACAGCCACCTATAACTCTAGTTCTGGGAACCGAATGCCCTCTTCTGGTCTTGGTGGGCCCCAGGCACGTATACGGAGCCCATTTACACAGGCAAAAGACTCATATGCATAAAATAACATTTAAAGATCTTGAAATGAAAGCACCATCTTGACTGTGTGAGATGATCAGATAAGGACACCGGATTGTGGCTTTCTCAGTACACCTATCCTGGCTCCCTATTCAACTGTGCTTTGGTTAAAACAAAGCTGGTTAGATCAGCTCTGTGATTTTTTTTCCAACTTGTCCAGCATCCGTGTTGCCTGGAGGAATAACAGATACTGTCCACCCCCAGGGATTCTTGGGGCTGAGGAATTCCCAAGGTGGGGGTTGAAGACAATGCTGCTGGTCTGCAGACCACAGCTGACTATATCACCATGGTGGCTGTGTTTAAAAAGGTACAACAGAAAGGGGCTCATGCTGTTACTGACATTCATATCATACTTGGCCCTTTACCTTAATCATCTGCTTGCAGACTCGCATGAGTGTATAGTCTAGTTCTGGGTCCATCATCTCTGTCTCCTGCAGCTTAAATACTTTCTGGTGGCAACGGGTACTCAGCTGCTTCTTGTTTTCTTTCAGACATTCAATAATCTATAATGTAAGAGCGTGGTTGAGTTAGGAAGTAATCAGGGGCTGGAAGTCACCCACTCTATTAAAACACTTCAGTGTATGATACCACCTTGTTTTTCTATCCTAGGACCTACTGTTTCTAATTTCAGGCAATGGGAGTAAGAGAGGGAGAATTACACTCATGGACTTATAACCTGAGGGTCAACAGTGGACCAAATGACAAAAATTCAGGGGGATTAGCAGGCTGTACTGGAATCTAAAAGGGAAGCCACTTAAGGTGTTCTGGTTTCTTCTGCCTTCCTGAGCCATTCTTTGTTAGGATTCCTCATGGAGTACACATTTGAGTACTCTGACTAGAGAGCAGGTACAAGTCTAGAGATTTAATAAGCTCAACATATAGTTTATAAGAATAGTGTTGGATGCTAAGTATGAATTGAACCCAATCCTCTATGACAAGTAACATCTCAGAGGGCAAACTACGAAAAGCTATGACAGAAAAGGTTGAGTGGCACTCAAAAGTGCCATGGAATGGATTTTAAGGTAAATGTATATATACTGAAGTAGTCTCCTCACTATAATAAATGCTAGGATATAAAAATATGTAACCAAGGAAAGCAGATGGGAAGCAGTACCAGCCAGGGCTGCAGCATGAAGTCATAATACTTCTCTGAAGAACTTAAGGCACAACCAGGAACCATCAGCTAGTTAAAGCACATTGATGCCTTAAGAAATGATACATAACCAAGGACTCAAACTGAGGGGGAAAGGTTCCACTCGATGGAAAATGCAAAAATAGATGTAATCTAACAGCATAGGAACAATATGGAAGAAAATGATACACAAGAATCTAGAATAATAGTTATGAAAAGAAGCACGTAGAGAAATGAAAAGACCCAAATGGTATTCTTTAAAGAATGAGAACTGGGTGTGATGGCGCACGCCTTTAATCCCAGCACTCGGGGAGGCAGAGGCAGGTGGATCTCTGTGAGTTTGAGGCCAGTCTTGTCTACAGAGAGAGCCCACCCTGTCATGAAGCGGGGGGAGGGGGGGGATTGCCTGGTGATAGAGACACACATCTTTAATCTCAGCAATGCCAGCCTGGTCTATACAGCAAGTTCCAGGACAGCCAGGGCTACACAGAGAAAACCTGTCTTAAAACCAAACCAAATGAAACAAAACAGAAAGAGAGAGCATTGAAGACTGATTATTAAGTTGGGTAACCCTGAGCAATTACCTCAAATGCAACACAAGTAACCAAGACTGGGAAGCATTAAGAAAAAAAGGGAAAAGGACACTGGGGACAGAGCTGGGAGCACTTGTGTTCAGAGGAATTCTGGGAAAAAGGAAGATCAAAGCAGTATCTGAAAGAACAGCACTCAGAGGAAGACTGTTCTCACAAGCGCCCACCATAATAAAGAACAAGATCTTGCCTGCTCTCATGTCCACCAAAATTATAGATCATCAAATAGAAAACCAAACCTAATAGAAAGACTAACTATGAGAGAGAGAGAGAGAGAGAGAGAGAGAGAGAGAGAGAGAGAGAGAGAGAAAACACTCAGACTTTGCATTGGCAACTGTAGACACAAGACAGGGAAGACAGCATCTCAGAGGCTAAAAGAACTATGGCAAGGCCTTATAGCTGAATAAGGAGACATTTTAAAAAAATCATGAAAATCTGCATTTCATACCTCGTAATTCTGGGATTTATTTTTTAAAAAAGATGCATGGGTGATTTTACTGATGTCTAATAAAGATTTCCTTACAGAGCTGGGCATGGTGGCTTAAGCCAGGTGGACTGGCAGTTGAAGACTACCCACCCCAAGCTACCTAGGGAATTTGAGGCTAGCCGGTAACATGAGACCTTGTCCTAAAAATCAAACACAAAAATTTCCATGTGAGGGGTTATCAGGACAGAGAATGTATACATACTATGGGTAGGCAGTAAGAGTTGGATAAAGGTCAAGGTATATACTATGCACATATAAAAGTGTCACAAACACTTTATTTTGAACAACTAAGATGTTCTAATTATAAAAATGAAGAAAGGAGTAAGGCTGTAGCTCAGCAGGAGAATGCTAGCGCAGCACTCATGAGGTCCTAAACCAGGCCTGTGCATCAAGACACTGGGGGCAGAGGAAGCCCCTAAAGGTACATCGGGGCTTCCTTGGCAGAGTGTGCAGGGGAGAAGCTGGGAAAAGCACTCTGGGACAGGCAAAGGGGGACAATTAAAGTGATTAGGATGTGGTGGCTCTTGTCTCACCAGTGAGGAACTGGCAGCTGCGATGGTACCCTGTCTTGACTCTGTAATTAAAAAATTACCTGAGCATTTCCATATTGTACTGTTGAGCAGTAGTTCTTGATGTCACTCTTGCAGGCTTCGTACAGATCTGGTTCCAAACGGATGTCCTCCGTCTGCATGAGAGGGAGTCAGTGTGGGAAGTGAGCGGATTTTAAGCTGGAGACATCAATATATATTTTTCAAAGATTTATCTTTATTGTCTTAAATTGTATGTAGTTATGTGTGCCTGCATGTGGGTATGTGCAAGAGCAAGGGTCCCTGAGGGAGCCAGAGGTGTCACGATGCTCTGGAGCTGGGGCTACAAATGGGCATGATATACCTGCTGTGGGAGTGAGAACCTCTGGCAAGTGCTCTTACCCACTAAACCATTTCTCTAGATGTCAAGTATGTATAGACTTACTTGTTGACTAACGAACGACTTCTATAGAGGTGACACTAATTGTCATATGTAGAACTTAATTTGCAACTCTGTGTCACGCTTCACAACAGCAGCTGAAGCCAGCCCCTTATTCTTGCTGTCCCCAGATGTCTCAACAGGCCCCATGGGGAGCAACTACAGCCCTCAAGCTGACACACTTCAATTTAAGGGAAGAGTTTTATTTCAAGGTGAAGGGAGATTTCTCTTTTCCCCCTTTCTTGCTGGAGATAAAGTGAAGTAGGTAGTTCAGTTGTTTCAGGCAGCCATCCTGCCCCACAAAGGCCCAGCATTAGGATGAAACTGATACCAAGGACAACTGAGTGAGCAGGAAAGACCTTCTGTCCTTGAGGAAGGACTGATCCAATGACTGCAGTGACTTCACTTTGAGTCTATCCCAGTTTGGCTTCCAGTGGTGTTTGGCAAAAAATGTTCTATGATTTAAAACAAAACCTAAAACAGTAAGGACGCAGCTAATGCCATTTGGAAAGGTTTAACTGTTACTATGTCTTTTACTTCACAATGGCAGCAGAGAGCATCTCCCTGCTCCTGTCCTATGCAGCTGACTGCACACTGGCCAGGGCTGCTGGAAGCATTACCATCTCCAGCTCCTCCACACGGAGCTGCTTGCGGCACTTCAGGGACACCCGGTGTTCCTTGGCTTCCTGCAGAGTGTCGTTGCGTACAGTGGTGCTCAGGCAGATCACTACATCCACCCTGCCGCAGAAGGAGAAGGCATTAGGCGGTCTAGAGGGGGTAAACGCTCAAGCCCTAGGTTGGAGCAGGGACAGAGACTACTCTATTTGGGCAGTTAGTATTCTCATATTTATGTGCGCGCACATGCGTGTGCTGTTTTTTTTAAAAGGTCTTTCTTGTAAGCCTCACTATTGTTGTTTCCAGTAATTTAACTGTCCCTCTTATTGACAATAGCTCAAAAAGACCATCAGCAGTGACACTGGCAATACGAATATGCCAAATAAATACTAACAATCACTTCATTTAATTGAAAAGGTGAAAGCTCTGAATTTAAAAGGGAAAAAAAAGTATGCTGAGATTACTATGTATAGAGCTATAGTTTCTATATTCATTTAACTTTTTTGTTTTTCTTTTTTTTTTTTAAGATTTATTTATTTATTATGTACACAGTATTCTGCCTGCATGTACACCTGCAAGGCAGAAGAGGGCACCAGATCTCATTATAGATGGTTATGAGCCACCATGTGGTTGCTGGGAATTGAACTCAGGACCTCTGGAAGAGCAGTCAGTGCTCTTAACCTCTGAACTATCTTCTCCAGCCCTGTTTTTATTTTTCAAGACAGGGTCCTCTGTGTAGCCCTGGCTGTCCTGAACTCATTATGTAGAGTAGGCTGTTCTGAAACTCAAAGAGATCCACTTGCCTCTGCCTCCCAAGTGCTGAGATTACAGGTGTGTGCCACCACCTCCTAGTTCTGTATTCGTATAACTTTTAATATAGTATATTGTTTGAATTTTTTCTTCAGACAAAAAGAAAAACAAAATGAAACAAAACCAAAACAAAACAAAACAATGTATCCCAGAATGGCCTGACCTTATAGTATTCTTATTTAGTTTCCTGAGTTTTGAGATTAGAGATGTGTGCCACCCAAACTGCCCATATAACTGGCAACTATTATTTTCTTATTGTGCCTAATTGTAAATTAAACTTTGTCGTAGGTATACAGGTAGAGGGGAAAAGGTTGGACATGGCTTGGTACTATCTTAGTCTTATTAAAAACAATGTGACCTGCAGCTGGAAAGATGGCTCAGAGGTTAAGAGCACTGACTGCTCTTCCAGAGATCCTGAGTTCAATTCCCAGCAACCACATGGTGGCTCACAACCATCCACAATGTGATCTAATGCCCTCTTGTAGCCTGCAGGTATACATGCAGGCAGAATTGTGTATGTAATAAATAAAAAAAACTTTTTGTTTTTGTTTTTTGTTTTTGAGACAGGGTTTCTCTGTGTAGCCTTGGCTGTTCTGAACTCACTCTGTAGACCAGGCTGTCCTCAAGCTCACAGCAATCCACCTGCCTCTGCCTCCCGAATGCCGAGATTAAAAGTGTGCACCACTATGCCCAGCTAATAAATAAAATCTTAAAAACAACAACAATACCAATGTGACCATAGAAAGAATGGTGCTTTTAACATTGACACACTGTGAAACACTCACTACAGGTACAGAAAAAGTAAAGAAAAGAAGTAAAAAAGAAAAAAAAGAAAAGAGAAAAAAGAAAAAGAAAAAGGAAAAAAATTGTCCAAAATAGGAATCTGGATGTGGAAGAAAAAAATGTGTTCTAGCAATGCATTTCCCCTCTGGAGAACAACTTGTAAGATTTGGGCGGCTGTGCTGTCAAAGCTTATCAATTTTCTCATTAAGACCTAACTCCTAAAGCTCTGCATCAGTCAGGCGTGTGCTGTCCCTCTGCAGAGACAACACGCTATGGTGATGTGGCAGAAGCTGGTTCAGCACCTTCCTCTTCCCAGTACTCCTACACCTGGTTCACACAGGCAGTCTGAACGTAGAACAAACAAAGAAATCAAGACTACTGCCATATTCCAGGGGCTTTTCTCTGAGAACACCCATGGAGATGTGTGGCTTCAGGCAGCTGTGACCACAGTCTGTGCAGACAATGCCTCAGTTTGGTTACACTACCAAAGAGAGACACAGGAGGCCTCCAGGCTACTGCTGCTGGACAGCTGAGGGAGGCTTGGGAAGCAGAGCCAATCAATTAAGAGATACATACTTCTTTTTTATGTTGGGACAAAGTTTTAACACATCCTCCTTGCAGGCCATTTTGAACTTGTAAGAGAATCGAAAATCCTTCATCTGTACCTGAAAGATGAGTAAGAAAATCAGCTCTGTGGCAAGTTACAATGAACAGCAACGAGCAACTTTTTAGGCATGCAACTTGGCTAACACACCCAAAGCTCTGGGTGTGGTAAAGCACACTCATGACACCAGCATGTGGGACACAGTCACATCACAGGAAAATCAGAGGTTCAAGGCCAGCGTTGGTCACATAGCAGGTTAGTGACTAGCATGTTCCTAAGACCTTTGACAATCTAAGGTCTCATGTCTCCCTGTGACCCTGTGACAGGAAGCACAGTGGCCTTCCTGTCCTTCAAATCACACATCTGGTCTCACCATGCCAAAGTGTTCTTCTAGCAGATCTTCATACAGTTTATGCTGCCATTTCCTTCAGGGTTCTATCTTGATATTTCCTCTTTCAGTCCCTTCACTCCCCAACCCGTGTTCTGGTTTTGTTTGCCTTCCTTGAACCACCCCAGATCCTGCAGCCATGATGTATGCTGGGTCTGTTCTGGCATCTTTTTACTAGCGTCTAGAATCCAGCAGGGAAGAGAGCCTATTGTCATACGGAATGCAAGCATGTGGCCATACACGCTGAGAAGCGGTCAATAACTTCAGCTGGCTGGCTGGCCATCCTCTACACACAGTGCTTGCTACTCCCAACTTCCTTAGCTGCTTCTTATTACAGTTGAGTGTGGCCAGCCACATTATTCAAATGGTATATCTGAGTTGTACGATTTAAAAAGATAAATGACAGATATGCTGTGTAGGAATTTAATTCAGTGGAAAACTTCGAGACCCTGGTTCAATCCCCAGGACACAGTGGGGCAAAGAAATAAAGAAAAAGAAGAATACAGTAGAGTAGACGAGAAGACTTGGGGTCCAGTGTCCTGATGTACATCTAGGCCACCTCACTGGTTAACTACAGATCTGAGGGATAGTATCACTTAACGTGAGCACTGTAGCCAGAGCAGGAGGTGCCGGCTCTCTTGCCTCTATCCCCTCTATAATGAGTGTTCTCTAGATCTGTCTCATTTGTCTCTGCATGTTAAGTTGCTTAGAAAAGTGTCTGGCGACACTTATTGAGAGGCGGTCCACATAATTGGAAATAATGAGAACAGCAGAGCTGACTGGCTGTTCTAAAGCAGCAAGGTGCTCAGTAATCACCCCAGCAGCCAATACAGGAAATGGACTGACCAGTTGGAAGTGAGTGACTCCAATGGCACACTTCTCATTCATGTCCTTCTGGTGTTTGTTCTGTATCAGACACTCCATCAGGTCCCCAGAATCTATCTGGTTGTCTGCCACATCCTGGGGAAGACAGCACACATTTACACTTTATGTGTAATAATTACAATACAATCTATAGATCTATCCATGAAAATGTGAATAGGAATGACTCTTGAAGCCTTAAAAAAAGTTACAACCGGGCGTGGTGGTGCACGCCTTTAATCCCAGCACTTGGGAGGCAGAGGCAGGCGGATCGTTGCATGTTCGAGGCCAGCCTGGTCTACAAAGAGAGTTCAGGACAGCCAAGGTTATACAGAGAAACCTGGTCTTGAAATCACCGCCCCCCCCTGCCAAAAACAAACAAACAAACAAAACAAAACCCAAAAACAAACAAACAAACTCAGGAAAGATAAAAGTTCAGCAGAATAAAATTCACAAGGCAGGAACATCTGCTGTGAGGACCTAAGCCACCTTGACTCACTTCCCTCTACAGTGCCATCAGTGGCTTTAGGGATAATACTTGCCTGTCAGTCTTTTTTTGTTTTTTTTTCATTTTTAAAATTTTTTATTTAATGTATTTATTAAATGTACACCTGCAAGCCAGAAGAGGGCACCAGATCTCATTATAGATGGTTGTGAGCTACCATGTGGTTGCTGGGAGTTGAACTCAGGACCTCTGGAAGGGCAGCCAGTGCTCTTAACCTCTGAGCCATCTCTCCAGCCCTTGTCTGTCAGGCTTAAGGGTTACTAAATATACTTCACTCCCACAATTCAGGTAGAGAGCGAGTAAGAAGTAAGGTAAAGAGTCCCTCTGCAGCGAGATGTGTCAGAGCAGCTGGACGGGAGCCACTGCCACTGCTAACAGTTCCTGAGAAGCCACCCAGCCACCACCGCTAGCCACACGCCACTCATCTATTGAGAGCCACTACTGCTGCAGTCAAGTTCTGTAATCAAACAGGGTTCCCAGATGTTGGTCCTTCCCTCCATCTTGTTTTCAGTTCTAACTTTTATTTGCTAAAGCTGGTTATCATTCAAGAGTAGTGTATACTGAAGACAGAGATGAACCCGCATCCTTGGGGCCCAAAAGTTCCACTGAATTTGGTTCCGTTAGTAATCCTTTTTCTTATAGACATCACTTACATGGCAGAAGTTCTGAATTATAGGCTCACAGGCTCTCATCAGCAAAGCTTCTATTTGGATATCCTGTAGAAGATAAAATAGATTAATCACTCTGCTTCACAAAGGCCCAGGGTGGAGAGGGAGGCCATAGGTGTGTGCCTCGTGTCCCTGTCTTAACTGTATACCCATAGCTAGAACTCACAGAGATCCTTCTGCCTCTGCCTCCTAACTGCTGGCATGTACCACCATGCCTGGAAGGTAGATCCGTTTATCAACCTGAGCAAATGAAGAGGCAGAATTAAGAAAGAAAAGATGAAATATTTGGAAACATGCAAATCCTTTGGAGTTTTTAAGATCTCTATATTCCTGAACAGTACTGTCCATATTTATGAGAGTTTTTAATCTCATGTTTTATATTTTAGTAGGTTTCAGGGTATTACAGGGATAAACATGTACTCAATTTTTCATGTGTAACTGGAAGTCCCAGTACTTTATTAAACATAGAAACAGGACCAAATGACCTCACTAAAAGAGCTTTAGGGACCCTGGGCATGGTGGCGCATGCCTTTAATCCCAGCACGGGAGGCAGAGGCAGGTGGATCTCTGTGAGTTTGAGGCCAGGCTGGTCTACAGAGTGAGTTCCAGGTCAGTCAGGGTGAGACAGAGAGACCCCATCCCGAAAAACAAAAAATAAACAACAAAAACAAACAAACAAAAACAAAAAGGAAGGGGGCTTCAGGGATAAGAGAGTATGGCCACTTAGATTGCTTTTAAATGTGATTCAGACCTGAAGTTCAGGAAGCATCTGCTCTCAAGTGAGAAAAGGTCTAGTAACTGATAACTGAGAAGAAAAACCAAAGAGCTAACTGTATAGATAGCTCTTCTGGAGCTTTGACAGGAAGGGTCAGGACTCAGTACTTATAAAGCAAGTAGGGAAAGATTGATTGGGTTCTTCTGACTGACAAAGGATCTCTACTCTCAAGAGCATGGAAACAAAAGCGCTGTTATAATGGCCAGGCTGCCGGCAGCCCCCTCCTCCAGGAAGCTCTTATTACTTACCTCGGACTCTAACTCGGTGAGGTTGCCCACTATGTCTCTGCACTCCACAGCTAAGTCATCCAGATGGTCCTGGAGGCACTCAAGCTCCTGAATATAAAAAGGCAAGCCCCTGGCGTTATAAGTGAAGAGGGGAAGTGGTGGGACACTGTCTCTGCTCCCGTTGTACTTGCCTTCCCTTTAAAATTACCTCATTAAACAGAGCACAAAAGCTTTATCCGACCAAGACTAAGATGTACCATGTTGCTCGATGTACCACAGTCGCTGAGGGCCAAGTAGTCCAGTAAGCTATGCAAATTCAGAAGGCCAAATTTACAAGCCCAACAGAAACGATTCAGCTATCAAACTATAAACCTTGATCTATAAACTTTAGCAGGATATTTTTAAAAATTATTCTACGTGTAAACATGTTTTGCCTGCATGTATGTTTATGTGCCACTTACATGCCTGGAGGCATCAGAGGCCAGAAGAGGGAGTCAGATCCTTAGAAGTGGAGTTACAAATGGTTGTGAGCTATGAAGCAGGTGCTGGAAACTGAACTCACACACTCCAGAAGACAATCTAGTGCTCTTTACTCCATACCCTTTAACAACACACTATTATTTTATTTTATTAACATCCTATCACTCCATTTTCAGTATGTGTTTTGATAATTTTTTTACCTTCCATTTAAAATCTACACTTAAAATTTATTATGTTAGCTGGTAGCAGTGGCACACACCTGTAATCCCAGAGCAGAGGCAGGTGGATCTGTGAGTTCAAGGCTACCCTGGTCTACAAAGAGAATCCAGGACAGCCAAGGCTACACAGAGAAACACTGTCTCAAAAAACAAACAAACAAACAAACAAACAAACAAACGGTTGGAGAGATGGCTCAGAGGATAAGAATACTGGCTGCTCTTCCAGAGATCCTTAGTTCAATTCTCAGCACCCATACGGTGACTCTCAGCCATTAATGAGATCTGGTGCCCTCTTCTGGCGTGCATGGAGACAGAACACTATACATAATAAATAAACAAATCTTTAAACACACACACATATACAACACACACTCACAAAATTTTATTTTATTTATTTATTTATCTATTTATTTATTTATTTTTTTGGTTTTTCGAGACAGGGTTTCTCTGTGTAGCCTTGCCTGTCCTGGACTCACTTTGTAGACCAGGCTGGCCTCGAACTCACAGTGATCCGCCTGCCTCTGCCTCCCGAGTGCTGGGATTAAAGGCGTGCGCCACCACGCCCGGCTGACAAAATTTTATTATTTGCTTATGACTGTGTGAAAGCTATGAGTATGAGTGTGTGTATACATGTCAAGGCACACATGAAGTCAGGGGACAACTTTTGGAATTTAGTTCTTTCCCTCAAATTTCAGTGCCAAAGATTAAACATGTTTTCATGCTTGCTTAACAAGCACATTTAAAGGTGACACATAGATAACTTCACAAGGAATGAAGAGGTTACATTAAAACTCTGACCCAGCCTAGATCAAGAGAAACCTCTTGTTCTGAGACAGGGTTTCTCTGTCTAACAGGCCTGGCTGACCTGAAACTCGCTTTGTAGACCAGGCTGGCCTAGAACTCAGAGATCCATCTGCCTCTGCCTCCTGAGTACTAGGGTTACAGGTATGTGCCACCACACTCGACAAGAGGGCCCTCTTAAAGCAAGTGAGCACACTAAGATCTGGTACCTACTGGGTTTTTCTCCTTTACACACTGAGCGGGATGCTGCCCCTTTCACTATTCTTTTCAGCTGCTTGGATTGTAAGCACAGTACCAAGTCACCCTCCTAAAGCTATCAAAAGCTCCTTCTCAGCAGAGTGCTCTGGTAAGAGAACAGAGTCAGCATACTGTCCACTCTTCAGGAATCTCTGCTTTAGAACTAGAATAAGAAGGAAGACAGGAGAAGGAATGGAGGAACTACCACAGCCAGAATCAGGGAGAAGGACAACTCAGAAAAAAATGTACTGAACTTCTGCAAGTAAAATAAATCTTATCCATGTAGTCCATTCCAGCATGGGCACAGCACAGTGCAGGTTTCTGAAGGTCCACAGAATAGTGGGAAGCAAACCTTTTCTGGATTCTCTATCAACACAATACTGTTCTATTAGATAGAGGCAGCAGAAAGCTAAACTATACGTATTTTCTAGCCATAAAACCAACAGAATTCAAGCAGGCTCAGGAAACAAGTGATGAAAATTATATTCCTATAGCCAATAGCTTTGATAAAATGTCCAATTTCAACCTGACAATTTTGTCTCTGTATGTGACCCAATAATTTAGGCTGCTTACAGAAGCATAAGTAAGGGCTCACTTACAGAAGCATGGGCAAATTATGAGTGCCTATACTACTTGAAAGGCCCTTGAGTGACAATGCCTAGCCCCTGAGGACCTCTACCACCAGGCCCCAGACCCAGAATACAGCCAAGCCCAAGATCAGGCCTCAAAATGCCACCAATCCAAGGCAAGCCTAGAAAACTCCACCCTTAGAACCCTGCCTTTGGCTCACTTCTCTGCTGTTTCTCTCCCTAGCAGAGGCAGCCACCCTCCTGTGTTTTCTCCTATAAATCTCACAAGGTTTGTTGTGCAGTGTAACTTTGTAGTATTCCTTGGATCCTGACTGCCAGAATGCCTTTCTCCCCCAAACTATAATACTTAACACTACTGAAGAAAATATCATGGATATAAGAGCACACACCTTTAATCTCAGCACTCAGGTATGCAGAGGCAGAAAGATCTCTATGAGGCCAGCCTGGTGTATGTAGAAAGTTCCAAGCCAGTTAGGGCTACATAAGGATATCATATCTCAGTAAATATAGAATAAACCAGGTGTGGCGGCACACATCTTTAATCCCAGCACTCAGGGAAGCAGAGGCAGGCGGATCACTGTGAGTTTGAGGCTAGCCTGGTCTACAAAAAAATGGGTTAAAAAAATTCTCTTCACAGCTATTAACTGACTAATCTTCAAGGAAGGAGAGTGCCTTGTGTCCTCTCCCTGGGTAGGTATGACATGCATGTGTAGGTGTGTGTACACGTGCATATGGAGACTAGAGGTCAACCTTGGGTGTTGTTTCTCAGTAACTGTCCAACCCTTTGTGAGACAAGGTCTCTCATTGGGATGTGGGGGATTGCCAATTTGGCCACATTGGTCTCAGTAAGCTCCAGGAACCTGCCTGATTCCGCTTCCCTGGTACTGGGATTGTAAGCGAGGGCTACCTTAGCCAGCTCTTTCTCTTGGGTCAAACCTATGCTTGCACAATACCCACTTTACCAACTGGGCTGTGTTTAGTCAGTATTGTTTGAAACAAACTCTCAGGCTGGCTCCAAATTCTCTTATATAGCCAAAGACTATCTTTTTGTTATTTTTGTTTTTTGAGACAGGATTTCACGATGTAGACCAGGCTAGCTTCAAACCCACAGAGATTTACCTGCTTCTGCCTCCTGAGTGCTGGGATTAAAGGTGTGAGCATGCATGGCTGCCAAAGCTATCTTTTCATCCTGCTTCCACCTCCCAAGTGCTCTCGAAATTATAAGCACGTGCTACCATGTCTAGCTCTGTGTGATTTTGAAAATCCCAGAAGGGGTCTGTCATGCTATAAATGAAGCCTAAAGGCCTAAGTTTAGTCCTGATTCTAACGTTATGGTGTCTCTGAGCACGCACCTGCTGTTCACTGATTATCCTGCTCCATGACGAAGTCATACTTACTGTCTTACTCATAACTTTTAGTCACACTTTTTCTGAAGTAGACACATAGTCTTAGGGACCGGTCACAGCAGGCACATAAATATAGAGGCTACTCTTTTTTGGTTTATTCTTTGTGAAGAGGTTATAATGGTTAGTTAGAATTAGTCTTGAGGTTACTTATTTATTTTGTATGTGAGTGCTCAATCTGTACACCTGCATGCCAGAAGAGGGAATCAGATGAGATACCATGTGGTTGCTGGGAATTAAACTCAGGACCTCTGGAAGAGCTCTTAATCTCTGAGCCATCTCTCCAGCCCCTAGTCTGACGCGCTTTTTGTTTTTGTTTTTCAAGACAGGGTTTCTCTGTGTAGCCTTGGTTGTCCTGCACTCGCTTTGTAGACCAGGCTGGCCATGAACTCACAACGATCTGCCTGCCTCTGCCTCCTGAGTGCTGGGATTAAAAGGTGTGTGTCACCATATCCGGCTTTAGTCTTGAATTTTTAGTAAGGAAATTTTTCTTCTCTAAACCTCAATTTCATCAACTGTGGGAAAATAACTCCATTTCTATGCACCTTGCTCTAGGGTAGGCACATTGTCTCTTGATCCACAGCAGAAGTCGGGTGTGCGTGTGAATATGTTATACCTTGCTATCACAAAAGGATATAATTCAGTTGATAAATGTTAGAAAAAAAATTTTTTAAAGAAAATAACATGAATTTTAAAAGAACCAAAAATGAGGAAAGAAAAGGTAAGGAAATGTTAAGGAAAATGTAATGTCTAGTACAAAAAAGGCCTACCACAAACTCTTACATGCCTGTCAGAGTAGGATATACTTGGACTCTAAGATTTCTTTCTTTTTAAACATTTTTAGATTTATTTTAGTTTAAATATATGTGGTTTTCCTGAATGTATGTATTTGCAACATATGCATGCCTGGGCCTGTGAAAGTCAGAAGAAGACACTGGAGCTGGAACTGGAGTTACAGGCAGCTGTGAGCCACCATGTGGATGCTGAGAACTGAACTTGGGTCCTCTGGAGAGCAACAGGCACTCTTAACCTCTGAGCTATTTTCCTAGCCCCCTTGGTTTTAAACTTTACACAAAGAGGAAAAATAACCAACTCTAAAAATAACAGAACCATAAGATTAAAATATGAAAAATATAACTATTCTTAGGTAAGAAAAAAAAAAAACCCCTCTGGTGGGTTTCATCTAGGAAGAATACTGGACATAACAATCACGCCAGCAAACACTGAGACAGACCTCATGGATGCTTATATTAAATATAAGTTACTAACATTATGATTAGGAAAAGCAGATGGAAACCTTGTCACCAACCTGCCCGGTCTCTGTTTTCTCACTACACCATTTCCCAAGATCTATCAGGCACTTGTCCTGGAGGGCAGGATCCAGCTTAACATCCATGGCACGCTGGTGTAGGATCCTCTGGACTTCAGCTCGGCATTCTCGTGAAAGCTACATGAGATAGAATGAGCAAGAGACTTTAAAGGTAATAAAAATAAACACATGAAGTCCCTAGACAGAGCAAACTAATAACTAGCTCTATAGTTTACTCCCCAAACGTCATACGAAATTATATTTTCTAGGATAAGTACTAAATGCTTTGAAAGCTGGTAGAAGTTCAAATCTCTACAAGTAGTTAGTTATAAATCAGCATTTTTCATTAAACTATTAAAAAAAATGATGTCCTTTTCTGAAAGAATCCTGAAAAAGGGTGAATTAGATCTGTTCAAATTAGGGATGTGTTTATAAGATTACCTAGGAATTTCGATTATGAGTAAAATACTAATCTGATTCAGAAAAGATTTATACATACATGCTGGAAACAACAGAACATTATAATATATAGTCAAGGCTGTGTATTCTAGGTGATTTACACAGAATGAGCAGAAAGTGAAAACTAATAATTTTGGATGCTCATAAAAAAGGTGTCATCAATAGGCACAGTACAGTCAGCGTCTCATCCTGACGTACATACTTGAGGTAGGGACGTCGATACAATTCCTTAGTGGATATGGGGCTTCATTTTATTATGTTTTAAATTACATCTGTTTTATTATTTGCTAATTTGTGACTGTGTGTATAGTAGTTGTGCAAGTGCATGGCACGTGTGGACATCAGAGAACAACTTACAGCAGTTAGTCCTTTCCTTCTATTACATGGGCTGTAGACACTGAACTCAGGGCATAAGGCTCTGCAACAAGCACATTTATCCATCGAGTCAGGCCCAAGACTTCCCTTTCAGAGTCATGGACTATTTTGACAATATTTGTACAATACTATGAAGGTGTCAAATGTCATTGAACATTTTTCCTTAAAAGGATTAATTTTATGTTCTATGAATTTCAATTCAATTCTTACTTATTTATATGTTATGTACATTGGTGTTTTGACTGCATGTATGTTGATTTGAGGGTGTCAGATCCCCTGAAGTTAGACAGTTGTAAGCTGCCATGTGAGTGCTGGGAAATTGAACCCAGGTCCTCTGGAAGAACAGTCAGTGCTCTTAATCGCTGAGCCATCTCTCCAACCCTCAGTTCAATTCTTTAAAAAGCATATTTTAAAAGCTAGCACAAGGGGTATGGAGAGATGCCTTAGGGGTAAAAGCACTCCACTGAGCCCAAAACTCCCTGGGACTTACATTGTGGAAAAAGAAACAAACTTTTGCAAGTTGTATTCTAGCTTCTACATGCATGCTATGATGTGTGTGTGGTGTGTGTGTGTGTTTGGGCACAACACAAAATAAAAGTGTAATAACAAAAGTCTAAAAAGTTAGCATAAGGGATTTTATTCTTTATTTACAAGAGAAAGAACCTCCTACTGTGTGACTAATGGAGGTATCAGGATATAGAGGCATCTGATATGGCAGAATAAAAACTGAGCCAGAGCCGGGCAGTGATGGCGCATGCCTTTAATCCCAGCACTTGGGAGGCAGAGGCACATGGATCTCTGTGAGTTCGAGGCCATCCTGGTCTACAGAGCAAGTTCCAGGACAGCTAGAGCTATTACACAGAGAAACCCTGTCTCTATAAAACAAAAGCAGGGCTGTGGTGGTGCACGCCTTTAATCCCAGCACTTTGGGAGGCAGAGGCAGGCAGATGGCTGTGAGTTTGAGGCCAGCCTGGTCTACAAAATGAGTCCAGGACAGTAAAGGCTACACAGAGAAACTGTGTCTCGAAAAACAAAACAAAACAAGTTGAGCCAGGCAACGGTGATACAAGCCTTCAATTCCAGCAGTTCAGAGGCAGAAGCAGGTGGATCTCTATGAGTTTGAGGCCAGCCTGGTCTACAGAGCTATTTCCAGGATAGGCAAGTCTACACAGAGAAACCCTCTCTTGAGAAACACACACACACACGCACACGCAACAACTGGGTTAGGCTTTTAGCAACTGAACTATGACATTTTCTAATTGTACCTCCTGGGTCTGAATCCTAGACAGACTAGGCTCAGAACGGGTATCTGTACTCAGGTATCTAAAGTGATAACATGACTACAATCTGTAACATATGCAGAAATGACACTCAATAGGGTCTCTGAATGAGAGCAAGCAGCATGCCTGGGTGGCACCAGAAGACAACTAAACTCACACAAATATCTCAAAGGCTATTGGGGCAGAGAAATGCCAAGAAGCTTCCTTGGAAGCTTCTGCTCCCAACTAGTGCATTGCCAAAGGCAGGAGTCTAAAGAACCATTTGTATCCCAGCTAAAAAGCTTCTAATAAAACTTTAAAGCTAGATTAAGTTAGAACAGCAGAATTTAATTGTCCATTTGCAATTTGAATTTTGAAAAATTAACGAGAAAAGCTTGGATGCAGGCAGTCATCGGCCAAACTCTGCCAAGATAGGGTAAGCATGTCCTCAAGAATTCCTGCCTCACAAATATGTCTGTCAGATATATTGGGCCAGAAAGCTGAAGAAGATGCTCCAACGTTATAGAGAGTTTTGGGTGACTATTCAGGTAGAAAACTGTCTCTGTCATCTTTTCATTTGGAAAGCTACTAACCTGCACTCCTGGCATACTCAGATAATCAAGTTTACTCCTTCTCAAGTCTCTGAAGGAGTTGAAAACCAGGTAGCTTAGTTTTACAATGAAGCTTAATTGTTTAGGGGTTAAGATGTCTTTAGGTCTAGATAGGTGTTCTAAGTTAATAATGACAATATGTGATGGAGATTGATTTACATTCAGAAATTTAGATGCACCAAGATAGGAAAGACGTCTTCTTCAAGGCTGTCAAATACAAATAGTCAAAACACTAAGAATGTAACATCTATAAAATTCCTGATTGTGTCACGGTTCTTCTTGCCATAGGTAATCTATTGTATATATGTGTAATAATATTAATGTAAAGAAGTTAGTTGAGAAGCTAAAAAAATAGTTTGGCAAATGTATGCAATGACATGTTTATAATTAATCACCTAACTCAAATTATTGTTATTTTATGTAATTCTACATTACAATTTAGCAATATAAAATGACACCTTATTTTTATATTTACCATAGACTGTAAAACAAACAAACAAACAAAAACATATCTATCTGAAAACACAGATCTGAAATAACATGTTAGGTGAAGAGCCTTTCTGTGCACAATCATCTGTGTAGCACTGAAGTCAGCATTTGTGCATTTGGCTTTTTTTTGTGTGTTGTTTGTTTTGTCTTATCTCCTGATGGCAGCAGTGCCTTTGTCACCTCTTGGCAGGTTGGCATTTTGTTTTTGTTTTGAATGCAAGTAGTAGCGTGCTTTTGACAGTGTGTGTGTGTGTGTGTGTGTGTGTGTGTGTGTGTGTGTGTCCAGTTAAAGATAGGCAGATAAGATAATGCGGTACCATCCAGGCTCTGGTGAAGCATTTGCCTTTTGCTGGCCAGTAATAATATGTGGAGTCTTTAAACCAAGAGTAATTTTTTAAAAAGTGACTGATTGACAAGCAGCTGAGTTGCAGAACTGACTTGGCTTGTCTCTCGGGAGGCAAGGGTGAGCCAATCAGCACAGTTCTATCTTGGTGGGTATGCCTACTCGAAGGTGCAGGCGTGCCTCATCATCTGTGCCTCAGTTTCCCTGGGGCATTCTTGTCAGCCAGTTAATCTACTAGCTCTTAGGCAGTAAATGCAATGTTTATTTTTTCTTTTGCAATTTTATACTACGTCTTGTTTAAAGTCCTCTGAATGCATGTACATGTGTTATTAAATTTTTTTCTCAGTTAAAAAAGATTCTATAAATAAAAGCAACAAATCAATCAAAAAACAAAAACAAAAACAAACCAACACACAGGAGAGAAGCTAGTGAAACAACCGTGCCTCAGGGACACCACTGAAGGACTCCACTTCTAGTAGTACAGCACCCTCCCACCCCACACATAAACCTAAAGGCTTCCTTGTGATGACAGAAACCAGAACAACAGG
This sequence comes from Acomys russatus, assembly GCF_903995435.1. NCBI lineage: Eukaryota > Metazoa > Chordata > Mammalia > Rodentia > Muridae > Acomys > Acomys russatus. The sequence goes on from NC_067162.1 coordinate 35,719,950, forward strand.
TAGGAAACAAACAAACCACAGTGGAAAGAAACCAAGGGTGACAGCATACCCTCCTTCCTTGTTCTTCTGTACGGTAGGCATGTCTATATAAGCAAGAAAACACAGCTCCAGGAGGCATAAGTTCACTGGTTTCATTCCAACCATGGGTATGGCAAAGGCGAGAAGCATCTCCCTGGCATTTTCGGTATAAAACAGGGTCCAACCTAGAAGGGTAAGAGTTGAAAGAGAAGCACTACTTGTCACATTTTCCTTCTCGTACATGCTGGGGGTTTCTGCTGCCCCGCAGCCCCCCTCCGCCCTTTCAGATGAGGTGCAATATAATTCAGACTGGCTTTGAAGCTGCTGTGTAGTGGAGGATGAACTCCGGATCCTCCCACTCCACTTCCTAAAATGAGATTACAGGCATAAGCAGCCACATCTGACTCTGAATGCCACTCATAATGACACGAGAGTCAATTTATAGAAATTCGTTAACCTTCATACAGAAGACATCACCCTGGTACCTGCTGTTACTCTAAGACTTAGCAGGTCAGGCAGCAAACAGTGAACGCAGATTTGCTGCTAGCTTAGGCGATTCCTAATTTTCCACTAAGCACTTTTCCTGGGATGAATGCAATGAATCCTATGATACATTAGCTTCAACAGGATCAGGAAATGACAGGGAAAACAGTTTCCTACTCAGGACACTGCCTTCCTCTTCATATGGAAGATAATGCAGTGGTTTCTTTAATTCACCTGAAAATTGCTTATCAGATCACAAGACATGTATTTAATACTGGATCATCTGAGGATACAGATCATGTATTGAACCTGCTGCTCTTCTCCAAATCAGTTCAGGGATGCCTGAATTTGGTCACATTTTACTGTCAACTGTAGGGAAAGCTTTCTAATGGGAGGAGAGAAGCTAACACTAAGCTTTTATGAGATTATGAAGCACATATTTGATCACGGTGCAATGAGTTGAAAGTAGGAGAAATCACTGTTTTGATTAGTTCAGATGACCTGAGGAAGCTCAGGAAAGCTATCATCCAGTTTCCTTTGATCCTTTCCATACCTATTTATTTGAAACAAGGTCTTGTGGTGTAGCCAAGGGCTGTCCTGGACCTGCAATATACTGGCTTCAGCCTTCATTACATACATATGCACTCATGTGCCACAATGTCTGGCCTTCCAGACTAATCTATAAAAACCACATCAAACCTTAAGTAACCTTTTCCCATTGATGCATGTCAATAAAACATAAATCAATCATCAAAAAGAGTAAAGACCACAGGATAATGATTTCAGTAAGTTAAACAGGAAGCAGCTTATGGAGGTGGAAGCAGCAGGGGAACCCAGTGTCCGCAGCACTGGAGATGGAGAAGAGAGCGAAGTGCAGAGAGAAGAGGTGAACACAGCCAATAGTCTTCAGCGACTCTGCAGGAGAGCTCGCTCCTTGCTCATCCTTTCTTGTTATTTTGCCAACAGGATGAGAGAGGGGTTAAAAAAAAAAAAAAAAAAATCAAACTGCTATTTATGCACTGTTATCTTTTTAGAGTTGAATCTGAAGATGCTCTTTCTGTCTGCACAAGTACCAAGACACTCTCTCTTTCTCCTGTGGTATTAAAGACAGTTTGAATTCAACTTCCAAAGTAGTGGTGAATGGGGGTGCTTGGTACAGACTGGCAGTGGGTTGGCCCTGCTTTTAGATGCAGCCCCACGAGTAGTGAGAACGGGCTTTCCTGTGGCTACAGATAGTTAGCTATCCTAGAACTTGGAAAGAATTTGTTAGTTTGTTACTGATACAAAATATAAAAGTGTGGTGTGGGGACACAACTTAGTACAGAGGAGTGCATGCTGCAAGTATGAAGGCCTAGGCTCTAAAACACATGTAGGCCAGGTGTGGTGGCGCATGCCTTTAATCCAGCACTGAGGAGGAAGATGCAGGCAGATTTCTGTGAATTCCAGACCAGCCTGGTCTACATAGAAAGTTCCAGGACAGTGAGGGCTGTTACACAGAGAAACCCTGTCTTGAAAAATCAAAAAACAAAACATATCTGGGCTGGTAAGATGGCTCACTGGGTAAAGCATTTTATAGTATAAGCCTAGAGGTCCTATTTTTATACTCAGATCCTATATAAGAGCAAAGGGAAGAGAACAGACTCCATAAAATTGTTCTCTAACTCCCACAGGCTCACTGTGGCAAACAAACTGACACACATCATGCATATGTACATACTGATAAAACTATTAAGTTCTTCCCAAATGCATACCTATCCATTTGATACTGACAAGGGAACAGAATGACGCAGTGCCTTATTTTAAAATACTCACTTCCAATCCCGAGAGATAAAATACTGCAGCTCTAAGAGACGGTGTTCACAGTCTTCCACCATTTTCTCTGTATATAAATGTTCCATCAGACATGAAAGAATCCTGGTCATTAAAGAGGTGAAATTGTAATGAAAAAAGTATTTTGATGGCAGGCTCCAAAACCCTCATTTCAATACAGTATTTTCCTAGGGCGATATGATTTATTTTTCTGAGAATCATACAAATTGACAATAATTGTTATACAGAAGTAGAGAATAGTGTATTGGCCACCTTTTAGAGCGTTTGTGAACCTATAACCAAATTTCTTTTAACTCAGTGTCTCTTCCTAATAACTGAAGCAAACCTCAGTAAATACTTCAGACTATTTGTCTAAAATTTGAGATCATTATCCTTTATATAAAATAAAAACCTAGGCCAGGCCAGGCCAGGCCATGGTGGTACGTGCCTTTAATCCTAGTGTTTGGGCGGTAGAGGCAGGAGGATCATATCATCTCTGAATTCGAGGAGAACCTGGTCTACAGAGTATTCCTGGACGGCCAGGGCTACACAGAGAAACCCTGTCTCGAAAAACAAACAAATAAACCCTAGTGTCCTAACCACTCAAACATTTTCAAATATCTTTTAAAATGTTTGCTTAAGGCTGGGCGTGGTGGTGGACGCCTTTAACCCCAGCACCCAGGAGGCAGAGGCAGAGGCAGGAGGACCACTGTAGAGCAGGACAACCAAGGCTAACACAGATAAACCCTATCTTGAAACCCTGCTCACCCAAAAAAAAAGTTTGTTTAAATCAAGACCAGTAAAGGGCTACATATGTATTTAGTCAAAAGTGTTGAGGACAGAGAGATGTATCAGTGTTTAAGAGCACTGGTTGCTCTTCAACAGAACTCAGCTCAATTCCTAGCACCCTCATAACTGCCTGGTTCCAGGGAATCTGACACCCTCTCCTGGCTACTGTGTGTTAGTAGGCAAGCAAGTAGTGCATAGACTTGCCTCCAGAGAAAACAGCCATACACATAAAATAAGCCTCCTTCTTTTCCTTTGTCCCTTTCCTAGATGACATAGACATTGTACTATAAACATAACTCATCTGAATATGCCCATCTACTTCCTTTACAAGGTAAAAATGCCTTAAATTGTTAGGTGTAGTGGCACACACCTTTAATCGCAGCACTCAGAAGGTATAGGCAGGTGCATCTCTGAGTTCAAGGCCAGTCTACTCTACAGAGTTCTAGTATAGCCAGTGTTACATACATAAACTGTCTCAAAAATAAAATAAAACAAAATCTTTAAGCTTTAATTCCCTACTGCAACATGAACAGCAACAGCTTTCACATAGAAGACTGGTGGTAAACCTGGACGGTATTCATTTTATTGTTAGGCATTGCCAGGTACAAGCTATAGAGTTATATAGAACAAGAAGCCTCTACTTACTTGAACCTGGTTTTAGGGACTGTTTTCACATCATAGGGAATAAAACAAATAAAAATCAAATACTTTATAATAACTTAAGCATTTAATTAGCTTTCTGTTATCTTGGATAAAATGCCACCATTTAGTTTGCCTATGACCATAGCTTCTAAATATTACATTTTCTTTGCAGTCTCAGTTATGATTAACTGCTTTCTGATGGCTTTGCAGTAAACAATGTGCACAATGAGATAGTATGCAAAAGGATGAAAAGGCAAGTGTCCGTGTACATGTCACTTTATCCTGAGTATCACTGCATTACAGGAAGAGCTACCCACTGACTAATAGAGAGGTCCACATATGCCCAGTCACTGTCAACAAATACCATCACAGTTTTGGGTTTAGGTATCTCTACATCGTGAGTGAGGCACATCAAAAGTCTCAATTTTAATATTAGTTTTAGCAAAAGTTTGGTATGTGTTCTTGCTCAATAAAATTTCAGTCGAGATGTTCAGCTACTCAAGAGTCATTTGAAAGAATGTCCTCTGTGCTGCCCAATACAATACAATCTAGATAATGCTGCAAATAAGAGAACCTACATTGGGTCTCCAGACCGTATGTGTTTGCAGGCTGTCTGTATCACAGATTCACAGGCTTCATTCAAAGCTCGATCAATTCGGTAATCTGCCCCAGGGTCAGTCTCCTGAATCAAGGTCTGGAGCTGGATTGGGGGAAAAAAGGTAATTTAGGCACAGAGAAGAGCAATGTCACATCATCAGATGCTCAGGTCAGCTCATCACAACACAATCTAAACAAGACTCCACTAAAGGTACTACCCAAGTTAAAAAACTCTGCTAGAACATTTTCCAATTGCTCCAGGTTTTCTGTTGAAGTCACTGTAGAACTTGCATATTTACTTCTTCTGACCCTTTACTAGGCTTCCACAAAACAAGTCTTTAGAATGTGCCTATATAAGCTCCTTCTTGACTAATCAGATTTCTCAACCTGGTGCTTAGAAGAAAGCCAGAGTTGAAATGAGTAAAAGAAAAGATAGCTCCAATTAGAGAACAATTTTGATCCTAAAAAAGGCTGTAAATTCTGCTGCAGTGACATTGGTATCCTAACAAGTATACTATGTTTTATTAAGGTATTTGAAAAGAATGTGTTAGGTGGTGGCATACACCTATAATCCCAGCACTCCGGAGGCAGAAGCAGGCAGAGCTCTGAGTTCAAGGCCCACCTGATATACAGAGCTTGAGTTCCAGGACAGACAAGGCTGATACACAGAGAAACCCTGGCCCCAAAAGCAAACAGACAGACAGACAGACAAAAAAGAAAAGAAAACAATGCTTATAATTTTTCACTTTTTACCAACCATCTTTATACCACAGCCTTACCACGAAATGCTTGCTGTAAAGTACCTGAAATGAAGACTGCATTCTTTCTGTCTCCTGTCACTTGGCCCACCCTTGACTATAGAATAAAGGCAGGAAACAGGAGTCTCAGAGTGGAGCACGGAAGAAAACATGGGTCAGGAGACCCAAGCTGGGATGATGGTCTCTTCCTGTGTAACAGCAGCTTTGAGAGCTGGACAAGTTCATCTGTCAAGGTTTTCACTATTTTCTTTTTACTTTATGTGTATGTTGGTGCAACCCATGCACGTACAGTGCTTGTGGAGGCCAGAGGAGGGTGGAAGATCCTTTGGGACTACAGCTACAGACGTTTAAAGTCATAATGTGGGTGCTGGGAACTGAACTCAGATTCTCTTCTGAGCCGCAAGTGCTCTTAATCCCACAGCCATTTCTCCGGCCCCAAATTTTAGTTCTTTTAACTACAGACTTTAAGAAATGGCCAAGTGTGGTGATGCATGTCTTTAATCATAGCACTCGGGATGTAGCAGCAGGTCACTCAGGGCCAGCCTGGTTTAGAGTTCCAAGACAGCTAGCTACACAGTGTATCCTATCCCAAAACAGACAGACACACAGACAGAAATTAATAGCACATGAAAAAAAGCAAGGTAAGTAAACTACAAAGTATTTTTTAGATAGAAAATCATGATTACTACAGATGGGTAGCAGATGGTGTCATGGAGTGGGAATCTTAAATGAGAGAAAGGTAAACAAAATTATAACCCTTACTGTTTTAAGTCCTTCCTCCCCCCTAAGAACTGGACACTTCCTGTGTCACTGGCTTATCCTTTCTTGTCACCTCGGTCTGCACACATCTGACCTGTGATCCCACAGTGGTTCTGGCCCTTTTACATATTTATTATAGATTGTGGGTAAAAGGAAATAAAGAAAGATCCCAATTATATTATCAAGAGTTATTAAGAGAGAAACAGGAAAGAAAATATCAATATTCTGGGATGGAAGGAATAGAATATTGTAGTTTGCTGGTAGAAAAACTACTTTGTGAGTAAATTATGCCATCTTTTTCTAATGTCCCACAGAGTCGACTAGGCTAACAATTCAAGGAATCATTGCCATTCTAGAATTCAGTGACTGGGGTGTGGAAAGTGCATGATTAGAGTACAAACTGAGCTAGGTGCCGTGATGAATGCCTTTAGTCCCAGGCCTTGGGAGGCAGAGGCAGGCCTAAGTCTTTGAGTTCAAGGCTAGCCTGGTCTACATAGCAAGTTCTAGGACAGCCAGAACTACATAGAGAGATTCTGTCTCAAAGACAAAAACAAAAGTAAAAATATAGGCTGATGTTATGATTATACGTGTATTCTGGCCCCTGACACTAACAAAAACCCTGGAGAAAGGCTTAAGAGAGAATGTGCCCAAAGAAAACATTATACAGTCATCTCTGGCGTGAGAAAGCACGGGTTGAACGCCATTCATCATGACCCAAGAGAACTTACTTAATCGTTGCTACTCGTGCTAAGCTTGGAGGAATGTATCCTCATTAAGATAATACCATCTAGGCGTGGTGGCGCACGCCTTTAATCCCAGCACTCGGGAGGCAGAGGCAGGTGGATCCCTGTGAGTTTGAGGTCAGCCTGGTCTACAAAGTGAGTCCAGGACAGCCAAGGCTACACAGGGAAACCCTGCCTCAAAAAACAAAACAAAACAAAACAAAAAGATAATATTATTCATACACTTCACAGTCAGTAGTTGCTGATCACTGAATTAATCCAAGCAGAGCCAGGTACTGAGGTCTGCTGTATCAAGGAAGGAAAATGTCAAAGTGAAAGACCCACGCAAATACTTTAAAGCATTCTTCCATTTGACTAAGGCGAGATAATACAGAAGACAAAGGAAGACTCTCTCCCTTTGGAGAAAATGGTCTTTAATTTTTGTGGAAAGAAGCTTTTTTAAAAGTCCATACAATGAAAATGAATGGTTTCTTCCCAAAGCTAGTCTCAGTGCAGTCAGAAGCACATAGCTCACCATCTGTGGCTGCCCTCTGGGTTGGAAGCACTTTCTTTCTGGGCACAAAGGGTAGTGTGGGTGGTGCTTATTTACCTTTGAAGCAGAGTCTCAAGTTCTTTCAACAAGCTAACTGTCCAAAACCCTTGGGAATGAACTATGTACTTCAAATAGAGTGCAATACAGTCTTACTTTCTTTTCCTGAACACTTTACAATAGGTGTAGGCTGACTGTAGATTTTTCGCCCTATCCTCCTTCCCCAACCATACTAGATGGAATTAAGGATGAAAAGCAGATACAGCAGAGGCTGTCTCCTGACTCATCCTGGATTGCAGCCAGGCATATTCATTGGCACAGAGGCCACTTCGGGTAATTGCCAACAAGGACTATAGAGGGCTACAGACTAGTCAGGGTCAACAGAAGCTAAGATGAAATTTTACTCCATATCTAAAGTTTATATAAACTTGTGTTTCAGACTATAAAATTTTGATTTTTACATGATTAGCTAGAAAATAAAATTCGAGCAATGTTTAGTTTATAATAAAAATACCCAAAACAAAGTAAAAGATGAACTGTAGTTTTCTAAGGTCCCTTAGGTTATAAAACTAAAGTATCTTTCATGTCTCCTAAGGGAAAGTCATTGTAGACGGTGCTATTGTTGCATCTGATATTCTAATTTGTACAAGGATTTATCCAATAAAAAGTAGCAAACATCGTTACAGGTAAGGAGACAGATGCCACATTGATGTTTTGTTGACTCTATATTATGATCTTCAGTTACTGGATTGCTTATGAACACTGGATCATGAGTCACTTTATTTTTCTTCCAATCACCTGTATATTCTTGCTTGTAAAGTTCGAGCTGGTGAGAGATAGACATTTCTATTCATAGTTACCCTGATTTAATTAATAAAGACAATGTGATTCTGAAAAAGATCCCTTAGGCTTGCGGCATATAAGTTTTTCATTCCTGTCAACTCTCAATTTCAACTCAGTCAAACTTGTTAAGACAGGCAAGTTCTCTTCTGCTAAACAGCCTTTCTTGATTTTGCACAAACCGACTTGCCTTTATTCTGAGTTTAGTAATTCAATTTGGCAAGTTCTTCAGAGCAGAGAAACAATGGATTTTCTTTACTTAACTTCACAGTAGTTTTTATTGATTATGAACTCAAGCTATGTTGTATACCAACTTCTATATCCTTATTAAAACTTGCCCATAAAAAACATTTTTGTGTACCATTAGTACCTGATGTCAGAGAAAGCATTTAAGTGACAGGTAAAGGTTCTCTGGCTGACAAAATGTGACATCGCCTTGACACAAGCTAGAGTCACTTGAGAGAAGGAAACCTCAGTTAAAACGCCTCCAGAAGAACAGGCTGTGGGCAAGCCTGTAGGGCATTTTCTTAATCAGCGATTGATGGGGTGAGGGTGTGCCATTGTGGGTGGTGCACTCTGGGCAGGTGGTCCTGGGTCCTATAAAAAAGTAGGTCGAGCAGCTGTGTAGGTGGCTACAAGGGGCAAGTCAGTAAGCAGCAATCCCCTATGGCCTCTACATCAGCTCCCGCCTCCAGGTTCCTGTTTGAATTCCTCCCCTGACTTCCTTCAATGATGAACTATGTGAAAGAATAAGCATTTAAAGTAAACCTTTTTCTTCCTAGATTGTTTTTGGTTATGGTGTTTCATCATAGCAATAGTAATTCTAACTAAGACAATAGTCAAGGTAGCAGTAGAAATATCTTTCCTTACCGCCTGCTGGCAGTTCATCCCAAGGTTTCCCTTTTCACCCCGAACTACTTTCATCAGACAGTGGAGGGTTCGCCCTTTCCGATGTAATCCTGAACAGTGATGTTCAATCTCCCCTCGACAGCTCAGGATGATCTCAGGGCTCAGAGAGAAATCTTCCATCAGCATGCGTCGGTAATCTAACATCTCCCCTTGGCACTCACTGCTCACTTGTCGCCCTATGTTAGGGGTAAATATAAAATACAGTTACGATCCCTACCCAGATCTAGCCAATGGTCAGGACATTCTCCACAGTTGAGTGGAGAGTGGGGACTGACTTTCACACATACTCTGATGCCTCACATTTGACCACGTCCCCTGGATGGGGGAGGCCTGGTGGCACTCAGAGGAAGGACAGCAGGTTACCAAGAAGAAACTTGATATCCTATGAGCATATACAGGGGGAGGAAGTCCCCCCAGGCACAGTCATAGGGGAGGGGAATAAGGGGGAAATGGGAGGGAGGGAAGAATGGGAGGATATAAGGGATGGGATAACCATTGAGATGTAACATGAATAAATTAATAAAATAAAAATTAAAAAAAAAATCCGAAAAAAAAAAAATACAGCTACGATATGTGAGCATGAGGACCATAAATCTCTACAAATTAAAAAACACATTTTTGTCTGCAAAAGAATAATACAATCTTTCTGGATGGAATTGATATCTAGATTGAAAAGCTTACAACTTAGCAAAAGCTTTAGCAACATAAAGCAAACTTAGCCTCCAGAGACCTAGTTTATTCTGTAGGGTTGTAGTACAGATCTTATAAATTAATAATGCAAATGTTTTGCCAAAGGAAGCCCTTTTGTCTTTTTCTTCCTTTCTTTCTTTCTTTGTAGAGGACTGAACTCATGGTCTCATTCACGTTACCTATCAATACAAAAACTATTGGGGGCAGTAAAAAAACAGAACACAATCCCTTGTTGCCCTAAACAGCTAACATCTGTGGAAAAGACTATCCTTCAAATATTCATGACAGCTCCCTGATGTCTTTGACCTATAAATGTGAACAAGGAAAACTTAAAAGAACAACAACTCCCTCCCAAAATCCAAACACATAAAAGTTACTCAGTCAGTTAGTTTAGCGATAGAGCCATATTTTGAAGTCAAATCACTCTGACCCAAAACGCATGTGACATGTTATCCCCTTCTTCTAAAGAATATAGACAGTCTTAAAATTAAAAGGTCTAACAGAAACACAGAAGGGAAGTACCACTTATGGTAGGAGCAGCCTCAGAGTGTGACCTAGAGAAGGAGAAAGGGGGAGGAGATGAAGCGTCACCTCTGTGCACAGCTGACTCCAGGCACATCAGAAGGTAGGACAGCCTGGCTTCCCGAGACCGAGGGAGGTTTTCCACGTTGCACCGGTATTTTTTCAAGTCACTCTTACAGGATTTGGCCAATGAATAACTGACTTTATAATCCTGGGCAATGAGCTTTTGGCGTGTAGTTAGTGCTTCTCTACACTGAGGAAAGAGTATAAGGAATGAAACCTTAATGAGACTTAACATGGATCAGCTATCTCCGATAAGCAGAAACTCAAAATCTAGCATGTCAACAACTGCACTTTTAACCAAAATGCCTATCTGTAAAATTATTTAAAATCTGGCAGTAGAGTCTGGAGACATGACTCAGCAGTTGAGAGCACTTTTATCTCTTGCAGAGGACCCAGATTCCATTTTCAGCATCTACATGGTGGCTCACAGCTATCTATTAACTCCAGTTTCAGGAGTTTTGAAGCCTTTTTCTAACTTACTCTGGCACAAACATAGCCCACATACATAAATCCAAGTAGGCAAAACATTCATACATGAAAAATAATAAAAACAAATGATAATTAAAAATCTGACTCTAGTATGGAAAGAGTCAAATGAGTAGGACATTCTGGAACCAGGTGCTAAACTGTTAGGTAACTGGTGCTACAAGGGCATCACATAGATTTGTGGTGGGTCCAAACACACGAAACTTTACACAAAGTATTCTTTCCTCTTCAACCGTACTTCTGGTATAAATTTCATAAGATTTTAAGTGACAGGTGATATTTTATTTGGATGTTCTGTTGTACAGAATTTTCTATTACTCTGAAGACAGAAATAGCTGTATAAAAAAGCAAAGGATAGACTTGCAAAATTAGTTATTTTTCAAAGTGTTAAAACAATTCTTGAATCCACTCAGTGACAGGACTAGCAGTAATAAGAACATGGTAATGAGATAATAATGAAAAATTAAACAAATGTCTATCTATGAAGGACACTGGTGTGGTTAGTCTACACTATCTGAATATGCAATACTGGCATTAATGTGATTCTGATTTAAACATTTCCCCAATTTTACTCCCAAATGCCATCTCACTGTATAGGCATCACAATGAAAACTTCTTCTTTTTTTAAGAATGTATTTAAGACAAATACATTTTGTTGCTGTTTGTAAAATCTATGTGTTTACTTTGTATGTGTGTTTGGGGGTGGATGGTGGGTGAACTACGACTTGTGTGGCGGTCAGAGGACAGCCTGCAGAGGTTGAGTCTCTCCAGTCATGTGGGGTCTGGACTGAACTCAGGTCATGAGGCTTGGTGGCAAATGCCTCTGTCCTCTGAGCAATCTTTGTTTGTCTTTTTTTAAGACAGGGTTTCCCTGTATAATGGAGCCCTGGCTGTCCTGGACTCACTTCATGGACCGGGGTGGCCTTGAACTCATAGAGATCTGCCTGCCTCTGCCTCCCGAGTGCTGGGACTAAAGGTGTGCGCCATCACTGCTAGGCTCCTCTGAGTGATTTTGCCATGCCTTTTTTGCTTTTAAGATGGAGTATTGTTACGTACCCAGACTGGCCTGGAACTTTAAATCCCCCTGCCTTAGTCTTGTACGTGAGAGTATTACAGCCATGTGCCATCACACCAGGTACCCAAATATACTTTGTAAACTTCACAAAAATGCCTCAACTCTGGAGGGGACATACTGTACCAGTCATTCATATCTTAGTAAAGTCAGTTATGTAGATCCATAGTTTGAAAATATCTGAGGAAAAGAAAATTGTGTTTGTGCTAATTATACAGATGATTTTCTAGTCAATATCCCCAATATAATGCGGCAACTACCATATAGCAACACCTCATCCACATTATGTGAGGTATTTAAGCAATCTAGACACCATTTAAAGTTCAGAGGAGGACGTGGATAGGCCACATGCAAACACTATGGCCATTTTATTTAAGAAACATAACCGTCCACCCTCTGCTATTTAGTGTCTGAGTATGGGAGGGGTTTTTTTTGAAATCAACCATTCCTAAATACCACAAGACAAGTGTCTAACAGAGTGTCTGTGAAAGCCAGGAGAGCTGGCACACGCTAATCCCAGCACTTGGGAGGTAGAGGAAGGATCAGGACTCCAAAGCCACCCTTGGTTCTCTGCTGAGTTTGAGGCAAGTCGGGCAATGACACTGTGTTCCAGAAATAACTCAAACCTATACCAAGAAGAGGAAACCAAAAAAGGAGTTTGTGAAAACATTATGAAATTAGTAAAATATTAGTTCCTTCCAACGTGGTACCTTTTCACTCATGGATTCTTCAAATTTATGGTTAAAAAGGCATTTATACACTCTTCCTTCACCAGCTTGTGTCTGTAAGATAAAACATACACATTATTACTATTAGTTAAGTAGCTATACTGTGATATATCCAGTCTTAGGTAGAACTTTTACTATGTCAGAGTGAGTCTCTTACAATTTGATACTAGTCATTAACCTTTATAGTCAGTGGCTCTGACAGTGTTGTAAGTTCTAAAGAGCAGGCAGAAAGGAAGGACAGACAAGTCACCCAGCTCTTGGATGAGCCAGAAAAGACACATCAGTGGTGAAGTGTATACAAAGTTTAGGGGTCTATCATGTATAAGGTACTACATCCAGTCCTCAGAATAGAGGGAACGACAGTTGTTTAATAAGTCAGCAGGCTCTATCTGGTTTTAAATTTAATGCTTTCTATTTCCTCTTTGTTTGATACAAGGTTTCTAGGTGCAGCCCTCACTGTCCAGAACTCTGTAGACTAGGCTGGCCTTGAACTCACAAGAGTCACCTGGCCCTGCCACCACTCCTGGGTACCATCTATTTTATTAATCTTAATTAAAACCATATAAAAATGTAATGTATCAGAACTTTGGCCATAGGATATGAACAAGACTTCCAGGTAAAATAAGATTTCTATAGATAAAATAAGTTTTTTCTTTCTTTCTTTCTTTCTTTCTTTCTTTCTTTCTTTCTTTCTTTTTTTCTTTCCCCTGTTGTTTTCAGACAAAGTTTCTCTATATAGCTATTCTAGAACTTGTTCTATAGACTAGTCTAGCCTTGAACTCAAGACGGGCCAGCTTCTGCCTCCTCAGTGCTAGGACTAAAAGAAAGTAAAGAGGCAGGGGGAGCGCCCACCAACGAACCACAGATAAGTTTTCAAGAACTGAAATTGTGTTCAGCATGGTGTCCACATCTTTGATCCCAGCATTCAGAAGGCAGCAACAGATGGATCTCTGTGAGTTCGAGACTAGTCTGGTCTACAGAGTGAGTTCCAGGACAGCTAGGGCTATGTAGAAAGACCCTATCTAGAAAAACAACAACAACAAAAATCCACAAACAAGTCTAAAATTGAAAGGTGAGAGACACTAGAAGAAATACTGTGTGCAGTGTCAGAAACAAACTGTTAATTAGATGTTACATCTTTAAGACCGAGCACACAACACTATTCTTTATATCTCTGTATCATCTCTGCTTCACTGGTTCTCCTATTTGTGAAGTTTGTGATGGCGTATTTCATTCTGGAATACAGTACTGCAGTAAAAGAAAGGAAAACCAATTTTGTAGTAACTCACATTCTCACAAAAGCGCTCCCGATCATCTCGGCAAGCAAAATACAAATGCCGGTCCAGATGGAAGTCATCGGAGGACAGCTCAGCCACCCGAAGAATGGCTTTCTTGCATTGTTCAGAAACTTGGATCTTAGGCTCTTTTTCTTCTGCTTCCTTCACCAGGCCCTTTTCCAAACATGATACCACCTCACCTTGTGAATGTGCATCCTAAAATAGCAAAAATATTTTAAAACTTTCACCATACAAAGATTGAGTAAACATTTGGTTTTAAAAAAAACGGTTGTGTAGAGACTGACAGGTAGTTCAGCACTTAAGAGGTACATACTGGTATAGCAGAGAATCTGGGTTCCGTCTCTCTCTCTCTCTCTCTCTCTCTCACACACACACACACACACACACACACACACACCACATGTTATACATGGAAAATAGAGCCAGGCATGGTGGCCCACACCTTTAATCCCAGCACTCAGGAGGCAGAGGCAGTATCTCTGTGAGTGTACACAAGTTCCAGGACAGCCAGGGCTACAAAGAGAACCCTGTCTTGAAAACAAAACAAACAAACAAACAAACAAACAAAAACCCAAACAAACAAAAAAGCAACAAAACAAAACAAACAAGCTGAAAAGAAAATAGGATTCTCGTGAATTCTTTTTTTTTTTTTTTTTTTTCCTTCGAGACAGGGTTTCTCTGTGTAGCCTTGGCCATCCTGGACTCACTTTGTAGACCAGGCTGGCCTCGAACTCACAGCGATCCACCTGCCTCTACCTCCCAAGTGCTGGGATTAAAGGCGTGCGCCACCACACCCGGCTCTTGTGAATTCTTTAAGATCTTAAAAAGCATTTGTTTATAGGTGTACATGTGCATGTGCACAGATCCTATGGAAGGATCAGATCCTCTGGAGCTGGAGTTACAAGTGACTAGATCTCTAGTGGCCAGCTAGAGCCACCTGGAGTTCTCGGAGTGACTTGGAGTTCAAGAGAAAGAGCTTGCCTCAATATTTGAGAAGAACAATGACTAAGGAAGACACCAACATAAACTCTGTCCCACATACACATGTATACACATATAACCATGCACACATATGAGCAAGCACACATAAAAAATACACATGCAAAGAGAGGGGGGCTAATTAGTGAATGTCACACATATGACAAAATATTCTATAAGTGACTTAAGAATTTTATTTCTTTTTTATTTGTTATTTTTCATTTTGGGTTTGGTTGGGGTTTTTTGTTTGTTTGTTTTTGTTTTGTTTTTTCATGTAGACCTGGATGGCCTTGAACTCACAGAGATCAGCCTGCCTGATCAGTGCTGGGATCAAAGGTGTGCACCACCACTCCTGGCTTAGATTTTTCTTCCTTTATTTGGTGCTAGAAATTAAAACAAGGCCTTGGGAAGGGGTACGGCATCTGCATGTGTGCTATATGTGAAGCTCAGAGGACAATTTATGGAAGTCAGCTCTTTTCTTCCTCTACGTGGATCTAGAAAATCAAACTCAGGTCAGTAAGCTGAAAATGCCTTTACACTCTGAACCATTTTTGTTAAAAAAAAAAAAAAAAAAAAATATATATATATGTACACACACACACACACACACACACACACACACACACACACACACACACACACACATTCCTTTTATTTATTTATTTATTTATTTAATTTTGGTTTTTTTGAGACAGAAAGTTTCTCTGTGTAGCTGTGGCTGTCCTGGGTTCACTTTGTAGACCAGGCAGGTTTGGAACTCACAGAGATCTGCCTGCCTCTGCCTCCCAAGTGTTGAGATTAAAGGCATGGTCAACACTGCCCAGCTCTTATTCTTTTTAAAAATTGTTTTAAATTGTGTGTGTGTGTGTGTGTGTGTGTGTTGGGAGGCATGTATACATGTGAGTGCTATTGAGTGCTAAAAAACCAAACACAGGCCCTCTGCAAAAGCAGTGTATGCACTTAATTACCAATACACTTTTATTAATTATATTGTAGTAAGAAAAAAGTTTGCCTGAGAAATACTTACTGTCTTGATAAACATTTAGAAGTTTGTTTTCCTTTCCCTCATTCTTTGACTTCAACCAACAACACTAACCTCAGATAGTAAGACAAGGCTGGGCTTTTCCTTTGAATAAACCATCTTCTAGTTTGAGTTTCCTATGTTTTCTGTGATATCCTCAGGGTGATTGGTTAAGAGCAGAAAACACTAAAATGATACAGTCAGTGAAAGCACAGAAGCAGTGAGGCCGCAGCACAGTGCTACGAGTAGTTCTTTTGGCCACATCCTATTTTTCTTTATGATGTGAACCATTTATACTTTCATTTACAAAAATTGCCGTTTCATTTTGACATGTACTTAGAAAATTCAAAAGGTTTTGGTAATATGCCTTCTTTATTCTAAAATTTATTTGGGAAAAAATGCATCACTAAAATTGAACATCATGATGTTTTAAATACTTATACAGAGTAAGGGTAAGAACAAATTAAGCAAGAATCCCCTGCTCTCTGGTTTTGGGGGTCAGTTTCAAATGGCAGCATATTTGAAACATGGCCGTAGAAGATTAAACATATCTGTGGCCCTAGAGGAAATTACAGAGGAAGGAGTGTGTTTTTTCTATGAGGTAGGCTGAGCCCTTATCACTGCCCCTTACAGATAAGAAAACCTGGCATGTGAAGATGGATCTGGTATGAACAGAAATTTCACTTAATTGGTAGTTTTATCAAAAGATAAAAATGAATTGTAATTCTAGCATTTGGGAAACTAGCCAAGGCAACATACAAACATATTTGTCTCCAAACAAACAAACAGACAAAAAATATACCCAAGAAAGTTGAAGGAAACATTGTTTTGTTTTGTTTTTCTGAGACAGGGTTTCTCTATGTAGCCTTGGCTGTCTTGGATTCACTTTGTAGACCAGGATGGCCTCGAACTCACAAAGATCCACTTGCGTCTGCCTCCTGAGCGCTGCTGGGATTAAAGGGTGCACCACCACGCCTGGCCTCACTCTTTGTTATTTTATTAGAACTGAATAAACAATTTGTATTGGCCTTCAGCTCCAGCCACTGCAGACTTAGAAACCTGAAGCTGAAAGCAGGTTTTATACTGTTAATTCAGAGAATGGGGAAGCCAATTAGCTCTTGCTCTGATGGCCAATAGGCAAAACTATCTTAAAAGGAACTTTACTGCACGATCACTGAACACAATGTAAAATCATCAAGACTCCTGAAAAGTGTGTCAGGAGCACAGAAAGACTAAAGTTTGGAATCAGATGTGATCCCCAACACCCTTTTAAAGATAACAGGGTGACTCAAATGTTGTGCCATTTCTACTCTGTTAAGAACTAGCCTTTTGTTAGTTGCCTGAAAGCTTCATGTCAAGGTCACAGAGCTTTTAAGACTGACCACTAATGAGAGAGAACAGGGTCTTGTCCTAATATGAAGCAACATCAGGGGGGTGACAGGCAGACAACACTAACTCCTCCTTTTCAGCTGCAGCACCCTAATACTATGGTCCACTTGTCAAAAATGTCTACAAGCCATAAACAAAGAGAGACAAAGAAACAGTGGGTTTTCTTTTCCACTTAGGTCTTAATCTAGATTCATGAGCAGCAGCAATTTAGAAGTTACACCATGCCTGGCATGATGGCGGATGACTGTAACCCCAGCACCTGGGAGGCAGAAGCGGGCAGATCCTTCTGAGTTTGAGGCCAGTCTGGTCTACAAAGCTAGTCCAGCCAAGCTGCACAGAGAAACCCTGTCTCAGATGGGAAAAAAAGTGATGTCATGTCTTTTGAGTACCTCTCCTACTGGCATTCATCACTTTTCAAGAATTTCTTTCTTTTACTTTTGCTGCACAAACAAGTCCGGAACCAAAATGTCTGTTGTGACACCCTATTATACAAGACCCCTTTGGGGTCAAATGACCCTTTCACAGGCCTTGCATATGAGCTATCCTGTATATTAGGTATTTACATTATAATCCATAACAGTAGCAAAATTACAGTTATGAAGTAGCCACAAAATAATTTTGTGATTGAAGGTTGAAGCATTAGGAAGGCTAAGAACCACTAGACTAGTAATTTCAAACATAAGATCAGTTAAACTAAGAAGGAAGAAACTAGGTGGGTAATTACATCACGGGACATTTTTCTTCTGACTGGTGAGAAGTAGTTCCACCTATCTTAATTTCTCTTCTTCAGAAAACAATAGAGAAGATGAATCTTAATTGGTGACTTAATGGGATTTAGAATCACCTGGAGATAAACCTCTGGACACGACTGTCAGGGCCATGACAGAGGTCCTGAACTGAATGAACAAAAAGGAGGAAGCCAGTGGAGCAGGGCACTGCCTGCCCGCCTCCTGCCTGTGGTGCACTATGACCCTCAGCTCAGGCCTTCGCTGCGCCTCGCTGCTCAGGGAGCCCAGGCAAGTCTCGCCTTCCTTCCTCCTTCCATGCTTCTCTTAGGTGTTTAGTTATAGCAACATGTGAAATAGATAATATGAACATTAATTTTTTTTTGTTACAAACCTACAAAATGTCCTAAGTTAATCAGTCTTGGGCCACAGGAAGTGTCTGTAACAAAGTTTCTTTTAGTTTGAACTTTAAGATCACCTTGAGTCTAGTTTTCTCCCATGTGAGTCACACAATGGCTTTCATTTAACAAGTTCATAGGTTCACTGGAGAAGTAAATGTAAGAAATACCTTTTCACCAAGACGAATGCTGCCACATTTCAAAATGTTGATGTCATTTTTGCAGTCATCCATGAAACCACAGATCAAGCGGTAATCACTGAAAATGATGGCCGTCATCTTGGTAATGTATTGATGACACTGGTACTCAGTGATGTTGCCTCGGTGGTCCACCAAGCAGGAAACCATGTAACCTTTTCCGACTGGTTCTTCAGCACATTCTTTAATCTGTTCAAAACAGAAAGAAAAAAAAAAGTGGCTGCTTTACACATGTAAGAATCAAGAAACAGGGGCTGGAGAGATGGCTCAGAGGTTAAGAGCACTTCCAAACATCCTAAATTCCCAGCAACCATATGGTGGCTCATGACGATCTGTAATGAGATCTGGTGGGCAGGTGCAGCACATGCTGGCAGAATACTGTATAAAGAGCAAATAAATCTTATTTAAAAAAAAAAAAAAAAGAATAAAGAAGCAAAGCTGGGGGGGGGTAGGGGGTTGTGCAAAAAAAAAAAAATTCAAGAAACAACATTCAAATCAAGAAACTTATTTAGGGGTTGGAGAGATGGCTCAGCGGTTAAGAGCACTGTCCACTGTCTGCTCTTCCAAAGGTCATGAGTTCAATTCTCAGCAACGACATGGTGGCTCACAACCATCTATAATGAGATCTGATGCCCTCTTCTGGTGTGCAGGTGTATGTGCAGGCAGAGCAATGTATATATAATGATAAATAAATAAATCTTAAAAAAAAAAAAAAAAAACATTTAAGCTGGGTGTAGTGGGGCACACCTTAGGTCCC